>NW_020523656.1:0-41458 GCF_003368295.1 Carassius auratus
ATTAAGAGTGATAAATCACAGGAGTAACACAGTAAGCTGGCAACGAAGTCACATGCAACGTCACACCACCTGTCTCTGCCGCAAGGTCATCAAATGGGAAAGTGATGCAGATAGCAAGTCAAAAGCATTAAGTGTGGCCTATACAAGATTTAAAGCCAATATGTGCATCCTGGAGCGAAAAACATCCACTCCAAACTTTAAATGGCCACACTGACTTATTCTATTACTTGAGATATTGGACAGCAGTTCCATCCCAAAGAATCCTCACCACTTAGGGATCTTATAGCAAGCAAAGAAAATTATTATCCCTGCTATTTCTCACTCTCTTTATCCATTTTCCAACACCTTGCTGGGGGAACGGGGTAAATAGATTAGTAAATAAAATAAAACACAAAAGCAATGGGGGAGAGAGAGCTAAAGATAAATGTCTGCACCTCACGGGTACGGCACACTTATTCTGAATCATTGCAGCGGCTCGTGACTGCTTAACGTTTCATTTTGGAAACAGGGATTTATAGCGGAAGGGAATTCACAGGCTCCGATACGCAAGGGAAACTTGGCGCCCTACCTGCGCGACTATAAATAAGATCCTTCTTACTTGATCACACACGGAGCCAGAGAGGAAAAATGGGATTTCGCACTCCTGGCCAGGAAGACGGTAGGGTGAGACGACCATCTAGAGAGCATCACAGGCTATATAATCTATTTAAAGTGGTTTATATCAAATGGAACCAAACATAGACAGCATCTTGTTTACAATGAATTGTTAAAAAGAACGTGCTTTAATCTGTTCGGACTCCCTAAGGATTCAAAGCATTGTGATGATTCACATCTATAAAAGTAAAAGCCTAGTGAAGCATCTGAGAAGACCTGAAATGTGACTAATGCCTCATAAGTATTAATAATGAGTGCACACTGATAGGTCTCTCAAAGTTCTCAAGGATAAAGTGTCTTTTTTTTAAACTTTGCATAAAGCCTGGAGCTTTCTGTGTGATAAACAACAAAGCAAGCGTGTACTTAAATTCAGTCAGAGAATCATGCCACGTAGCACATCGCTGAGGGCACGTGAAGTTTATTAAATCACCTATACGCGCTATACTCTACTATCTATTTTTCCCATATTACATTTATCTAACCTGCAAACACCAAATGCATATTATCTTCAACAGGGCAAAATTGCAGGATCACAGCTTGCATGCTGTTAGAGCATCTAATTCATATATTATCAGTAAATACATGCACATTTAGTCCTTGACGCCGGAAGAACCCCCACCCAACACCTGTACTGTTTTATCATCCTGTATGAGGATTTCACTAATGAGCAGTGGCTTTTTATATGATTTTTATATGCAGGATGTCATGTCTTCTTCACCCCCAACTGATGACCACTGACTATCTAATGACTATCACATGCAACACAACATGACAATATTAACTGTCCTTTAAGTATTAACAGTCTCGGGTTCCTACAGTAAATCCCTTTGATTTAGACATGAAAAAATATGACAAAACTAACCAAAGTCAAAACTAAAAAAGGCTGATAGCTAGCTGGTTATTGGTGCAAGCAGTCAATCAATTTGAAGTGATAAACTGTTAAAGACGGATACAGTCAATCACTTGTTTTCGGTTATTTATTCATATTTATTGGTCTCGATTATTTATATTTAAGCGGCTCTTTCGTCGTTAATCGTTGATCTTGTTAATTGTTAAAGCTCCCTGTAAGCGCTCTGTAGTGGACTTATAATTAATTTACAGTTAATTGTCCCGTTTATTAATTAATTATTTGTTTGTTAATGGTTTATTTGGTTTTAGCGGACTCAGATGACTAGATAGACACTGTTGTAGTCTTGAAACGTGTATTTGTTCGCTCATTTACGGATTCTTTGCTGTCTTTAGTGAATGGAGAAGGGCTCCGTGCGTCAGCCCGTCGTGTGAATGTCTCCAAATGAAGGGAGCCAAAGGAGCGCACAACTTCAGAGCTGAGCGGAATATAGATGCGATCTGAGACTGAGCTTGCTCGTGATTTGCACCCACCTGAACCCAGTGCATAGACTGAATCACACGAACCGACTCGAGTAAACGTTCGATGCATCCGAGACATCGCTACTGTGATAAATAAATAGAAATAAAGAATACCATGTACTGATCTCTATTCTGCTTGTTATGGCATTCAGTTTAAAGCAGCCTATTATCTCAGTAGAACTCTTTCTGCTTTACGAGTTGTAAAAACGTGCAATGTGCTCACAAATTAATTTCACAATTTTTCCCCGACTCTAATTCTCTTTATGCAAAACAAACCTAAGATCCAACTCGAGCGATATTCCTAAACATAAAGGAATTAAACCTCTCGCGCCTACCTGGGAAACGAGGAATGCGATGAAAATGCGGTTTCCGAACTCCATGGTCTCAGATCAGTGGGAATAATGTTCAAAACAAGATGCTGGTCTGACCAGCGCTGTTCATAATTCCAGAGTCGCGAGAGTAAAGCCCCTCTGCCTCGAGCTGCCAACTTCCCAAACAGAACTGCAGCCTCGTGAGCAGAGAGCATTGGAGTCCACCACCAATAGATTTATAGTGGGGGGTCGTCTTTGACGCGCGCATGAACCTGACGTGCTCGCATTGATGCTCAAGTAAAGTCTTCGCAATTTTGCATTGCATTCCTTTATCTTTCACTGATTACAAACTTTCTGTTTGGAGAAACAAATTTAGAATAAAGAGTTTAATGGGGTGATATATTGCACATTTACTCACGTAATGGCAACAGTATTCTAGATTAATCAGACGTGGCTTGCTGTGCTTTTAAAGTGTCATGTTTAATTTTTTTTCATAGAGAAAAGAAGTAAGCTTAGGGTTTATGATTGGTCATAAATCAAAACTTTCTAGAGTGTGCTTTAGAGATCAATGACTCAGCTGGTGGGTTGTGACATTAAAATGGGTCACTGATCTGTTCTGATTGGGGTTGTGGATGGGAGCAAAAAAATAATACAGTGCAACTAAGCATATAGCTATGTAGGTAGATTTTAAAATGTGATAATGAAACAATCTCTGAAAATTTAAGGAGATCAAATCATAGTTTCAGATACAGACCATTTCTAAAGGTGCAGTATTCTGAAGAACTTACAAAATGATTGACAGCTAGCCAAATATGAATCGGTTTGTGATATGCACTCATCTATAAAAACTATGAAAAAATAACAAAACCCAAACTACATTAAACAACTGATGATTGATTGGCACTTGATGCCCAATATAAAATTAGTGTAGGCTACTGAAGCAAAACCAGTGCTGATAGAACAATCTGTATGCATCCAACTAAAGCATCAACGTTTTAAGATTTTAATAAAGAAAACTTCACATTTTGAGGATGTTAGCTAGAATTAAAACGAATTTAAAATTCACCTATATTCTACAGTTCAGTAATTGCAGAACATTTAAATATTGGCTATTTGGAGAGGACAGTAGAGGACAAACAAGGTCATTTTGTTAACACCAAATTCACAAAAAAATTCAAAACAGCATCTACTATACAGTGGAGTTCAGGTTTGTTACAACCATGAGGGTTAAACTTCCATGTGTGAGAGCCACAACCAGTCCTGATAGAACAATCTGTACTCACCTAGAACATATAAAAAAAATTAATGACTTAAAAAAATACTCAGACTATAAGGATGTTAGCTAGATGTGTAAATAATAGCGAAACATCTTAAACTGTGTGTTGACTATTTGAAGAGGACAGACGCTGGGCAAACGATATCAATTTCTTTATAACAACTTCATTAGTGAGTTTGTTGTGTGGGTTAAACTGTCATTTCTGTGTCATGATTTTTCCTTTTAAAATCACAACACACAGATTTATTATCTTGACTGACAACAACTCAACAGCTAACCACCCAATCTCTCTTGGATTTTGACATTTTCAACCAAACTCTTTCTAACCTAAGCCTGCACCAGAAACTTTTTTGCATTTATACTTTGTTTCGTTGCAAAATTGTTTCTTTGAACATGGTCCATGTTCAAGAGACAGAATCTCTATTCCAGTCATCTGTCATTTCTAAAAATGCAGTGGCAGAAGTTTCTGATGAAGTTCAGAAAAGACATAATGTCTATTAAAATCTCAGTGAGTAGTGTCTGACACACTGTCAAAAGATCACAGGTAATCAAGAGAAGTGAACATTTGGCTCTTGAGAATGTTCCGAAATTTGACATGGTAAATCTGAGAACAAAATCTTATCTGAAAAAAAATAATTAACAATAGTTTGTTCACATCAGAAATACCCAACAAGGAGCTCAAATTCAATTGTATCTTTACTAGTAAGAAACAGCTTAATCTTTAGCGGTTTATGTTTGTTTCTGTATTTTAGTTTGCTTTACTCTCAACTCATATTTTTTTTTATTTCCCCAATGTACCATGTAGCATGACACAGGCTATTGTGAGTGATGATGGACAGTACAACTAAAAGATCCATCACAATGACCCATGAATTCCACAATGAGCACAAACAAATATCCTTCGTCATGGGACTTTCAGGCCAAAACGTTCAAAAAGAAAGACAGATTTATATTGGGTATGTGAATACAGCCATGCTCTTTGAGCACTCCTTTGCCCCTGTTAAATCAACATGTCTTGGATGCACATCAAGGGAATGTGACACTTCCTGTTATGAAAGACAAGGCCAGATGCTCGCAGACAAATACGGAACTGCAGATCACAGACCTCTATAACATCTCAGACAATATCTAGAAACTCAGGTAACTCTTTTAGCTTTAAAGGCATGTAAAAAAAAAAAAGCGGACTAAACAGAGAGCGATCGATAGAAAGTGACAGATCAGAAAGTACCAAATGTTTCCCTTTAGGTCGAAAGGTTGCCAAACCAACCAGAGTTTCTGTTAAAAGTTTTGCTGACTGTAACTTTTTTCCTATTTCATAGGAAGAAGATACATCAAGACTAAAGATAATGAAAGACTCTTCTTAATCCATTCATATTCTACCCACAACTCTCTGCAGCCACATACAAATAGATAGATTTGTGTATATATCAGTTTGGAGTAGATAAAGAGGAGGGGTTATGATTCGTAGCGTCACCTCAGGAGCCATCATCTCTCAACCCCCTCAGATTCCCTCTCTCTCCCTTTTTTCTGCCCAGTTGTGAAAAATGAGGCTAGGAATTGTTGTGACGTCCTGAGGAATTGCTTTCTCAAGACAATGTTGCAGAATTGTTGCGTTATATCTCTTTATCAAAGGAACCGGGCTGGAAATAGCATTACGGTCGCTGTGGATTTGTCTGAAATGCATATGTTAAAAAGGTGCGCGGCGGGGAAGAAATACGCTTCAGTATCTTGGATTGTCGAGGTTGCGATGAAGAGAGAGCTACCTGCAGTTTTAAGTGAAAAATGAAGAACCGCAAACTGAAACCATACGAGAACGATTAAAATGTCAAGACAAGAGCAAAACGTTTTAAGATAATGTATCTCCACTTCGGGAGTGAATAGTCATGGAATAAGTCTCATGATTCAAAATGCCACACCTGAGACGCTACTTCTCCTACTGTACATATAAAAAATTCAAAAGGAAAAAAAAGAGATATTTCCTTGTTTTTTTTTTCCTCTCAGCGACTAACAAATCAATAGTTTAGATTGGAATATAAGGTTCAGACAAACTCAAGAGACATTTACTGCACTTGTACTGAAAATATAAGGCATTTGCAAAGGTTGATATGAGTGATTACCCCGAGAAAAAAAAGGCACAAATGAAGCTATTTCATTTTTTGAGCTTATCTTGACATCCTGTTATCTTGATGTCTTTTTATCTCATCTTGAAAAGGGAGGGATGAAAATGTCCCCTGGTATTGAATGGGAGTTAGAGTGCCGGAAAATATTCTTTATGGGGGAAACAATCCACTCTTCCCCTCTCTACAAAGAGAAAAGAGCACAGAGTGTTAGTATGGATGGCAAAAACAACAATTTTGAAAATGGCAAAGAGGCGGAAATGCATAATGTCAAATAATAAAACTAGAAAGTAAACAAAACTGAAAGGAGTAAAGGAAGTGTTTACAAGTCTATAAAGTGATGTAAAAATAGGTCAGGTTAGTATTCACCTCAAAGAAAGCTGCATCATATAGCTGCATAATCTCAAGATATATTGCCTTTTGAGATAAGGAGGTAGAGGTTTACAGACATTAAAGCAGATACGATTTTATGGTTGTTTATTTGTTATTAGGTTTTAGTGTATAAAATACTTTTGTAAAAATGAATTTATTCTTACTATGTCTTCTTTTTGAAAAACCAGGGACGACTGCATAAGAGAGCATCTGTCAAACAAATACCCAAGGTCTTCTATCAATGCATTACAACACTGATTAACATTCTATAACAATCAGTTAACAAATCTATGATCTCTTCCTTCATGTTCATTTAAAACAACAGGTGAATCAATTTGATTTACTTTCATGATTTGTTTTAAATTCTTTCTGCCTACTGTGTGAAACAGTGAGTTGAGGTTATTGAGAAATACATAATGAAATCAATGTCCAGGTGAAGAAACACCACTGATCTCCAGAGACCTGAACATTAACCAAACAAGTAGATGAAAACGTCTATCTGCACGTTGCCCGATAATTAATACTGGTTAAATAAATTTGCTGTAACAAAAACAACGGTACATTGCAATACAAGGAATTTTTATTTTTTTATTTTTTTATGCATGCCAGCCACGGTAATGTTTTCTGTACTAAACATGGACCTTCTAGCTCTACTGCCCATCAAAATTAAAATATCCCAGCTGGACTGAATCCACACACTCATTTGCACACTGTCCTCATGATTTGGATGCATGGGCCTCCTGAGGATGTAATTACAAACAATGGACACTAGGTGAGGCAAAAGCCTCCTTCTCAGCAGGTACAGGATGGTGTCCAGTGGAGCAGTTCTCCTTTTCTCTGGCCAGGCGAGAAGCTTTATCCTTGGGAGTGAGCAGGTGATGCACTGCCAGAATCGGAGCCAGGCCAGGGAAAGCTCCCATGTGCCAGCACTGCTGGAGTAGATTGATGGTCCCTCTATTTGATGCTTTATCACAGCCTCTACTCTCTTTATTATGTCTCTCTATTCTCTCCCAAACATCAAGCAATTTTCTTTAAACGCTGCTAAATTCTACCCCCATGCTTTATTTATTTATTTATTTCAGGCATTTGTATAAAAAAGGGTGAGAGGTTGGCAAGAGGTGACAAAGAAAGGTGCGATTACAAGAAAAGGCTTGAAAATAGTTCACTCAAAAATAACCATTCAGTCATTTACTCACCTTCATGTTGTTCCAAACCTGTATGAGCTTCTTTCTTCTGTGGAACATAAAAGGAGAAGCTCAGCATAAAGTTCACACTGCTCTTTTCCAAATAATAAGAGTGAAATATGACTCTTGTGCTATTATACAAGTCATCTAAAGCCATATTCTAACTTTGTGTGAGAGCTATGGGAAAATAAGATCATAAGTGAATAACGATTTCTTTACCCTCCCAAACAAATAAAAATAATATTGCCATTGAATTAGGGTATCACATCATTATAATGTAGGCTACTGTATGATTACAGAAATTTATATTCAGTGAGATTTGCAAATTACATTTACCAGTGTTATTAAATTAGTGTTTTAAAAGATGATTAATTTTAAGTGACCATTAGATGATGTCAAATGTAATATAAAATAATAAAATTAGCATGCATATCTAATATTATCCCATTATATTGGCATAACATTTATGATAGCCCCCTAGACACCATTAACTTTTATTGTATGGAAAGGAACGGCAAATCATAGGATCTGGAATGGCATTATCAAATGATTCTTCACTTTAAAAAAAAAAAGAAAGAAAGAAGGAAAGAACATTTGTAAATAGCAAAACATAAGAATGTTTATCTCTGAAATCAAATGTGAGTGTTCTTATCCACATACGGAGTAATTTTCCAGACAAATATCAGTATAATAAAAATGTGCAAAATAAATTTCTTATGAGAGATAATTAAAAAAAGATATTTGGGTATGCCCCTTAATTAAAAATAAAAAAAATAAAAGTTAAAATAAAAACGCTCTACATTGTATTACTGTGCTTTTGAAGGCACTTAGAAATGAATGTTCCTTTTCCTTTAAATGGAATTTCACCCGGACTAGATAAGCGCAAAATGAGGGTGCATTAGATCAGCAGTTCTCACCAAGTGGGTCACGACCTGAAAATGGATTTGAAGCTTTGATCTGCAAGGAAAAACAATGCTAAATGCAAATAAAATCATACACAAAATGCAAATAAAATCATACACAAATAATATATATATATATATATATATATATATATATATATATATATATATATATATATATATATATATATATATATATATATATATTTTTTTTTTTTTTTTAATATATATATTTAAAGAAAACAGAAAATGCTTCCCATATCTTTACTGGTGATGGCAAACGCTATTTGTCCAATAAAACTATTATACTTTGGCAACATTTTCATTGGTCACTTGCTATAATATATTTTCATGTTTAATTTTAAGGAATTTTGTTGTTGTTGTTGTTGTTTTACATCAATTATTTTGGTGCTACAACTTATTTGGACTCCTGAAGCAAAACTATTTTGGAACAATCATATTACTAACAATATTAATACCAATAAACAAATATCTGCAAAAAGGCTCTGCTTTTTACAGAGAATGGAGGGCAACAAGTCACATAATCATTACAAAGCATAATCTTTACAAATATGCTATTTGCACTGCAATCCATTTGAGGTTGTCTACCTCCTAAGGTGACCTTCTCAACTGTGAAGGGTTTAGTCTTGTATGACACAATATTTAAAGCATTTCAAACTAAAATACTCATTCAACATATGGAATTGTGTTTTCCAATGTGTCCAAAGATTTTTTCCATTAAATTCTCAAGGATTTCTAGATGCAAAAGCTTAGCGCAAACTCCATACTGACACAATTTACAGGCAGCAATTCCTGGCTCCAGAACATGCCCCGATTTCCATAAACTACTGTAGTAGCCAGGAATACATTAGTCTGATAACTATAAAGCATTCTTATTGGTCAAAATAAATTACTCTGCCCTGTGCCAATTAGATGTCTACTCAACTTTGCCCTCTGTGCCCATAGCAAACCCATAATCGTTACTTTATTATACCCATGAACTGGATAAACCCCTCGCCACACACACAAACGTTAAAGTCACGTGTTACAAAAGCAAACAGTCATAAACATATGAAACCAAAATAGAAAAGTCATTTTTCCCACTCTGAGCTTTTCAATAGGCTCTCAGTGGGGATGCAGGCTGCATCATTTCATCAGGGAAAAAGAAAACGCAACAGGCCACAATCAAGTCAAAGTTCATTTTCTCAGCCCGTGCCTCTGAAAGTAAATGCTTGCTGGGATTGAAGTGGCTTTCATTAAAGATGCACTAGCTGTGTTTATTTTTTTCCTTGTCGACTCCAGCCATTAAAAGCCATTTTTCAGGTAATGCAACAGCTTAAACGCTGAATTAAGGGAAACACAGTGTGGTTACAAACACTCTCACATATTTAGAAAAAAAAAAAAAAAACTAAATACGATTTTAAAGAAAGAAAAAGTTCCAATCAACATCAAGCCAAACCATTTAAGCCACAGTGACAGATGTTAAAGCAGTTTACAGAAAATGCTCTCCAGGGCAGCATGAGACATGGCGCATTCACACCAAAAAGCATTAACTATAAAGATAACTCTAACAATATAAATATAACTACAGTAGCGTCCACAATAACGTACAATAACATTGTATATTTTAAGCACAAGCTGCAGTCGTGGCCTAATGGTTAGAGATCACTGGTTCATAATCACCTAAGTAGTTTAAAGTAGAATAGATTCTTATTGGCTGAGTTTTTAATTGCTTATAAGCAAAATATATATATATATATATATATATATATATATATATATATATATATATATATATATATATATATATATATATAGCCTATATATATCCTTTGTGTGGACAGGCCTTTGAAAAGGCAGTTAAAACAAACTGCGTCCTGCAGTAACCTTTGGCGAACAGCTCTGGATGCTACCCTTGCCTTTTTGTTGCCAGTCGTCCAGACCAAATATTGCTGTTACTGTATCTGTATGAGCTTCCTAGCCAACATGGCCGCTGATGGAAGTTCAGTACAGTCCATTACAGTACAGGTCAAATTAATAAATTCAGTAAAAATCACAAAATAAATGCAATCTCCAATACCTTGTATTAATAATTAAAGCTTTACTTGTCTGCGATCATATTGCATTACATATCCCTCAACCACTATATGTAAAATGTAATGTAATGTAAAAATAGCTTGTATCAGAAATACTATTAAAATCTATATATCTGAAGTATATATGAATAGAGCAGAAAGTGGTTTGTACTGGGTCAGCACACAGCATTCCGGTCCATCCCCGCACGAAAACACTAAAATATACCAAGGTTGAGTGGTATAAATCCAGCTGAATCAAAGACTAGCGGATCTCTCAAGAGTGGTGAAATTATAGCAAAACATGGAGTACCAAATTAAACCCCATTTTCCGATGCTCATGCTTTCTGAAAATAAGTGTTTTTCTCAAAAATGGTCAGTTCAGACATGTTCAGTTGTTGCAGAGGGTGAAGGACACAACAGAACCATGAAGAGCCACTGTTGTCTCAATGGTTGCCTGTATCTTAACAATGGAATATAATTTATCTGGATTATTTTGTCCAAATCCTGAAAGAACACAACGACCTCCAACACAAAATCCTAGACTCCATTATTTATCCTAGCATTATTATTCCTCTTCATTTTCAATGCTTCATACCCCTGGGAGAACCATACAACATAACATAACCAAGGTCCCAAATGACAGATAACCCGATGTATAATTATCTTCTGTTGATCGTCTCTTCAAATCACCTGTTTCAACACTCACCCGATTGAGCCGCCACTCAAGAGACTCATTTTATATATTTACTAATAAATTCCCATCACTGAAAGATCAATACAAACCACCTCTACATGACTGTCAATGAATGTACTGTAGCACTGCCCTGTGAAAGCATTTGAATGCAAATGTTTGAAGTCTACACTAAAGCACAGTCTTAGTTAGCATAGTCCGGTTAACTCCCGCTAATAAAAGCATATAAGATATTTTTTTATTATTCAAAAACAGCTATGTATTAAGGAAGAAATGTATATATACAACATATTGCAAATAATATTAATAATAATAAATTATACTACATATTATGAAATATATATTCAGTATAACTTGGTTTAAATATAAACAAAATTGGTTTAAAATAGTAAAAATGTATTAATGAATTAATACTACTGCTGCACATTTATTATGCTATGTGATTTATTATTATTATTATTATTTGCAACATGCTGTATATATATATATATATATATATATATATATATATATATATATATATATATATATATACGGCTCTGCGGGGTCAATGCATTTTTGTAAGAAAAATATCCATATTTAACGTTAAAGCTTCTGCTAACCGTCGTATGATCAAACTGTACACGATAAATTCGTGTTCCAGTGGATGACGTAGGACGTAGGTGTAGCGTAAGGACTAGTGAGAATATGCACACTCGAGAAAGTGTGTACAACAGTTAGGCTATGGATATTTTTCTCACAATATATGCATCAATTTGTTTTAGGAGGCCACACAACAGTTTCTACATGGCTGAACCGCTGGGCAAATGATACCAACCATTTTGCCTTATTAGTCAGTCAGACTGTGACTAATCCATTTCTGTGTCAGTTTTTTACTGAATGAATTTATAGCATCATTCCACAGATTCAGCTCTGAGACTGCATGCAAATGCCAGTTTAGAGAGAATAAGTGGCTCAATGAACAATTTCAACTCTGTGAAAGAGTCCTCCAGCTGAGAATTATGCAGCTCTGAATGTGCTTTAATCAGTTTATTCCTGTTAGAGCTAATGAGCATGTGCAACCAAAATAAAATCAGAAAAATACACTAAATTAACTCAACTTCTTTGTCTTTTCTTTTTTTTTCTTTCTTTTTTTAACTTTTTTTTTTCAATTAAAGACAAGAGCACATGTTAATTTGGGAAGAATTATGTTCTGTACTTCTGGCTTGCACTCAGAAAGACTATTCAGACTAATTGTTTCTCAGGCTGATGTCTGTAAAAGAATATCTGCATGGATCCTCATGCATTCAGATGGCAATTTATTCATGGAAGGACGAGGGACTTGTGAGGTAATTTTGTTCATATAGGCTACGACACGTACGAGTTGCGGCTAAATATGGTTATTAATCTTAAATTAAAGAGTTTTACAGACAAGAATTAAATGACAGTCACATGTCTACAACTGAATTCTCTCCCAGAAACATCTGGTACAACAAAATATAACAATATTATCAATTTGCTAGCATCATGTTTACATTGCTTTGGTTGTCATTGTCAATCATCTTGGGTTCTTTGAGAATCAGTGAAAAAGTTTACAGCGGTGGATTTTCTCTGAAATAAGCATATTTATGCCAAATCTTGTGCTCTTGCTTTGCCTGACTAGTTTGTCTAGATTTAAGGGGTCATACAACCGACTGCAAACTCTGACATCTGCAGTCTGGCTCAAGGGTTTATGACCAACAGCCAACACCAATTTGAGTTATACAGCTCGGTTTACTCTTTCACTTTCTGGTAGACAGAAGGAATCCATCTGTTTGATAGCCTCCTGATTAACAGACACACAGAAGACAATAATACTGAGAATCAGGGTAACTCATGCAAGAATCAACTGATCAGTCAGTGTATTTAACAAGTAAGTGATGACACAACAAGGAGCAGGTGTTTGAATAATCATTGCAACCATTTATTAATAATCCTGTGAGAGGGAACACAAAATTGTTTTGTTTGGATATGATTACTAACAGGTATTAGAGAAAGTGAAAAATGTTCGGAAAGAAGTCTTACCATAGTATTTACTGGCCACATACACAATGCAGCTAAATTTGGTTGTCAATTCAACTTTTACTCCTTAATCACATTCTGTACACACATAATTTACTAAAATACGGCAGTGACAACCGCATTCAAAAACCACATTAAGTCCTAAAAAATACATGTAGTGACAACTGGATTTACAGAATTTCTATGCAGTGTGTAGGGAACCGAGTTGTCGAGAAGCACACCAATGTGTTATTTAAATGCAGTTGTCACTCCTAAAACTTGCAGTGTGTACATGGTCACAGTATAATAGAAACCCCCGTTCACACCAAGAACGATAACTATAAAGATAACTATAAAGATACCGATATTAGATTTCACACCAGCGATCGATATCGTCTATTTATTCTGTGCACACGTGCGTCTGCGGCTTTAAATCCTCAAGCTCATTATAGCAGGGTGGATTCTGATTGGATGTCAATGTTTGTATCGTTCATCAGCTGGAAAAAAAAATCATTATGAAAATGATTCCAACGATACTGTTTCTCTACGCCTTTATCGTTATAGCTGTGGTGTGGACTCTGCTATTCTTTAATATTGAGAACGCTTTTTAGAACTGTATCTTTATCGTTATCTTTATAGTTATCGTGTTGGTGTGAATGGGCCTTAATGCCAACTAATGTAACAAAACAAAATGAATTAAATTAAATTTTTACACAATGTTACATTACTTAACTAACAATGAAATCTAATAAAGCATTTGTTAATATCAGTTAAATTCAAAATGTATAACATTTATTAACATTAATAATAAATAAAAAATGTCTCTGTTGATATTATTTAAATAGACATAGGCTATCATGAACAGCTGTATTTTTATTAATGAACATTAAAAAAGATGAACAAATGTAGGGCCCTATCATACACCCGGCGCAATGCGACGTAAGGCGCAGCGTAAGTGTGTTGCTAGTTTCAGTCCGGTGCAGTTTGCATTTTCCCATCCAGCGCCACATCGTTGTACATCGTGTTCAGTTGCTATTTTAAGGAGCTGAAAATAGACTGTGCCATAGACCAACTCAAACCTGGTTTAAAGTCTGGCGCATTATTTTTTCTTTGTTATTTAAAGAGCGTGTTAGTATGGGCTGGTCCACAATGTGCGTACATGCTATTTATTAAACACAGGGATGCACAGCAGCACACAAACATGCCAAATATAAAAAATTTAAGGACTGCATAAGAATGTTTTGTAGGCTAATTAACTATAAAAATGGCTACATGTCATAATGGATAGTCATTGCATGTCTCAGAATTATCTATTTGCTCGCACAAGGACAGCTCCATTTAATCTCGGAGACACGCTCTGTCTTTGCGCTTGCCAAATACCGCCGTGTAAATATCAAATCCGTCATAACACGAGCGCAACTGGCTCTCAAAGGGAATGGAAGATGAGACTCTGATTGGTTTATTGCATGTTACACCCAAAAAACACCCATTACTCATTAAGAGAATATAGGGACAACCCGTTTAGACCATGCGCCTGGGCGCGCCAACCATTTTTCTGTCTTTAAAATACCAAACTGGATTTGGACATGCCCTGAGTCCTCCTGTGCCATGCTCTTTACACTTTGCATTTAGATAATTAAAATAGGGCCTGTAGTGTTTATTGTTAGTTTTTAATTATTTGTTTGTAAAGTGAAAAAAACTTTATGCATACATACTTAAATAACTGAAAATAAATATAAAATAAATTGCAATGTCCACCCAAAACAATGTACATATATTAAACAAATAAATAGATAAAAACAGTTTGCTAATGTTGTTTTAAATGACCTCATTATATTCTTTGTTTAATTGGATTTGTTTAATTGGTTATTTCTCAGAAACGAAAAAATTTATTTTGCTTTTTTTTTTAAATAACATGTTATTTCCCTGTTCATAACATAATAAGATTAATCACTATATCACTTGCTGTTCATTTGTCACCCTGAAAATACAAAGTCAGTTCACAGCACAATAGGGTCTGTTTTGGCAAATATTACAGGGTCATAGTACACATACTGTAGATGTAGTATAAATGTGCCAAACAGCCAAATGTGAACGCATACTTGCTGTGAAAATATTAAGCCTACAAGCATGGTATGCTGTCCCAAATAAGATCTTAAGTAATATAAGAGAACTGACACTAGTAATTGTGCTTGATGCTCCTATCTATTATCATATAATGTAATGCATTATACTCATGAAGATTAAAGTTGGAAAACATTAAATTGACAAGTGCTTTGTAATACCTGAGTTGCAGCCACTTTTATACAACAAATTAAAAGCTAGAAGTCAGAAGTGAGAAAAAGCTTTATTGCCAAGTATGTTTACACACACACATACACACACACATGCACACATGGGATTTATCTTGATGATAGGAGCTTCCAGTGCAAAAAAAAGTACAGACATAGCCTAAACATACATGATACTGCAGACATACAATACAATTACACTAGAGATTAAATATAACACTGATAGAAAAACTGAAAATTAAATAATGCAATATAATATACAGTAGAAGTAGAGATATAGATAAAAGAACATATATGTTTTAATGAATGTACAGATATATTATTTAAAAGTGTACAGTTTATGCATTTTACTAATGTAAAATTTTCAGATGTACAATTTTAAATGTGTTCAGTTATAATGGACAATTTATAGTTATGAAAGTTTTAATTGTTCAGGCTGAATATAGAGAGAGTGCGTTGGGTGTGTGGGGGGTCCAAAGGGATTTTTTATTTTGCCCCTGTCCACACTCTGGAGGTGTAAAGATCCTGGAGGTTGGGCAGGGGGAAACCAATAACCTTCTCAGGAGTCCTGACAATCTGTTGTAATCTCTTGATGTCTGATTTGGTAGCTGATACAAACCAGACAGTTACAGAAGAACACAGGACAGATTCAATGAGAACTGTTACAGCAGCTCCTGTTCCAGGCTGAATTTCCTCCATTGGTGAAGGAAATACAACCTCTGCTGAGCTTTTTTAACAATGGAATCTATGTGAGTGTCCCACTTCAGGTCCTGTGAGACGGTGGTACCCAGAAACCTGAATGACTCTACTGCAGCCACAGTGCTGTCCATGATGGTGAGTCGGAGGAGTGCTGGATCATCTCCACTGCTTTAACCTCCTGTCTGTAAGCACACATCTCTGTTGTGTATGAGGTTGATGATTGCAGTGTCATCTGCAAATTTCAGGAGCTTGGCAGAGGTTTTTTTGCAGTACATGATTTCATATACAGAGAGAAGAGCAGTAGGGAGAGCACACATCCCTGAGGGGTTCCATTGCTGATTGTGAGAGTCCTGGATGTGAGTTTACAAAGCCTCACAAGCCTGTCTGTCAGGAAGCTGGAGATCCCCTGAAAGAAAGTCAGGCATGATGGTACTGAAGGCAGAACTGATGCCTACAAACAAGATCCTTCTGTAAATCCCAGGTCTATCAAGATGTTGAAGAATATAATGCAGTCCCATGTTGACTGCATCATCCACAATCTTTTCTCTTTTTTTCAACTTTTCAGAGTGGCTTTTCTTAGCCACTCTGATCTCCTTTGTTAGTCTGTTTCTGGCATAGTTACACAAGAATTCTGTAATTATCCTCCTTGGCATGACAAAGATGTTTCAGTTTCCCAGTAAACCACGGTTTATCATTATTGAATGATATTAATGTCCTGGTAGGAATGCACATATCCTCACAGAAACTAATGTATGATGTTACAGCTCGTACAGCTTCAAAAACACTCTAATCAGTGCAGTCGAAGCAGGCTTGTAAACCCCGCACTGCTTCATTATTCCATTTAACAGTCCTTAAAGCTGCAGTAGGGAACTTTTGTAAAAATATATTTTTTTCATATTTGTTAAACCTGTCATTATGTCCTGACAGTAGAATATGAGACAGATAATCTGTGAAAAAAAATCAAGCTCTTCTGGCTCCTCCCAGTGGTGCTATTGCCATTTGCAGAAAGCCATCCGCTCCCGGTAAAAAACAACCAATCAGAGCTGCGGTCCGTAACTTTGTTTGTGTTCAAAATGTAGAAAAATGAACATAATAAGCGAGTACACCATGAATCCATTTTCCAAACCGTGTTTTTGGCTTGTCCTGAATGACTGGGGTGCACCTATAATAAGTGTTTATATTCGGACTATTTTAGATTGCTTCGGGGATACCGCGGCGGAGTAACCCAGTACCTTTGTGATTCTTCATAGACATAAACAGAGAGAAGTAGCTCCGGCTACAATGTTGTACAATGTACAATGTAACAGTGATCCAATATATACTGTCTCTGGTATAGTACATGTAACATGCTGTCTGTATTTTGTCAGTTCTCTGTAAAGATATGTTGACTACTGTTGACACTGACTCCATTGTTAAAAAGGCCCAACAAAGGTTGTACTTCCTTCGCCAGCTGAGGAAGTTTAACCTGCCACAGTAGCTGCTGAAACAGTTCATGTTCCCAATTGACCTAATAAGTTGCAAATTGGTCCTCCAGCTGTTCCTTATATGTACATTTAACTTTTCCAGCCTCTTATTGCTACCTGTCCCAATTTTTTTTGGAATGTGTAGCTCTCATGAAATCTAAAATGAGCCAGTATTTGGCATGACATTTAAAAATGTCTCACTTTCAACAATCGACATGTTATCTATATTCTATTGTGAATAAAACATACGTTTATGAGATTTGTAAATTATTCCATTCCTTTTTACTCACAATTTGTACAGTGTCCTAACTTTTTGGGAATCAGGTTTGTATTTGCAAATATTATTTATTTATTTATTTATTTATCAGTTTTTTGTCTCTGTGTTGTTGTCTCTGTGTACTGGAAGCTTATGTCACTAAAACAAATTCCTTGTATGCACAACCATACTTGGCATTAAAGCTCTTTCTGATTCTGATTCTGACTATGGTCCCAACTGCCTTCAGATCATTAACAAGCTCCTCCCATGTAGTTCAGGGCTGATCCCTCACCTTTCTCATGATCATCTTTACCCCATGAGGCGAGATCTTACACAGAGTTCCAGACCAAGTCCAAAGGATGGTTGTTTTGTATCTCTTCCATTTCAAAATAATCGCGCCAACAATTGTATCTTTCGCACCTAGCTTCTTGCTAATAGTCTTGTAGCCCATTCCAGTCTTGTGAGGATCTACACTCTTGTCTCTGACATCCTTTGACAGCTCTTAGGTCAAGCCCATGGTGGTAGGAGAGGTAGGAATGGAACATACAGTTTGTGTACCTTACGAGCTGACATTAGGAGTAAGTGGACTGATCTGTGTTCCACATGTACACATAACCAATCTGTGGGAACAAGAATTCTTGCTGGTTGGTAGGGGATCAAATACTTATTTCACGCATTGAAATGCAAATCAATTTCTAAACTTTATATGTTTTTTTTCTGGATATTTTGGTTGATATTCTGTCTCTATCTGTTGAAATAAACCTACCATAAAAATTACAGAACCTTC
The DNA here is from genome assembly GCF_003368295.1 of Carassius auratus. Lineage (NCBI taxonomy): Eukaryota > Metazoa > Chordata > Actinopteri > Cypriniformes > Cyprinidae > Carassius > Carassius auratus. Next base: position 18,466 of record NW_020523656.1, read on the forward strand.
ATTTCTTTTTAAGGCAAACTTGCAAAATCAGCAGCAAATATTTTCCCCACTGTACAGTCTAGCCATGCCAACATATCAAGCAAATGCATAAACAAGCCCGACGATGACAGTTAATCCATTTCTCTCTTTATAGTACTCTCTCAGTCACTCTAAGGGTAGATTTAGTACCATGGGTTGTTGTGGTCCGTGGCCCCTGTCAAACACGAACCTCTCTCCCTTCCTGCGGTGGAGGCCAGTATATACTCTCACCTGTCATCCCTTTGTTATTGCCACCTGTGTCATGCAGGATGGTGAGCAATGGCATAATGAAAAAAAAGAGGGAAATCTATAAGTGAAATGGAATTCTATGCCCTTTAAGCATTTCAACACCCTCCCCCAAATCCAGTTCTTCTCTCTCCTTGTGCCCCAGCAGATGCCTATCACTCGACATCAGACACGCCATGCATTAAAACCTCCCCGAAATTTATTTTACCTTTTAATACCGCCAGAAAAGAAGCGCTGCTGCCTAAATTTATGGTGTTTATTCAAATGTCTGCAAATGCAGGCTGAATTATAGCTGCCCATGAAAATATCATTTACTGCTAAACTCCCCCCTTTTCTCCTGTCATATATATACTCTATGCTTGGATGTATGTGTTCTTTTAGGGTTGGGAGCATCCAGGGATGAAGCATTGAAAGTAAAGGAGAAACAAACAATTTCTATCCACATGGAAGCACACAGACTGCAGACTATGAGACGAATACAAACACATCAGACATGAACCTTAGAAGAACTTCCCTTCTGCAAGTACTGGTTCACTCCCTTGAGACTCAAACTCAGTGTAACATTTTAAAGGAATTTAACTCATTCTGGAATGCTTGACTGCACAAATTGATTTGGAGCAACAGGATAAGAAACATCTCTGAAATGAAAATCTGATACCATTAAGTGTTTTGAAGCATTAGCAGTTTACACAATTTGTATGTTACTAAATTAATATATACGAAATGAAATACTAAATAAAACACATGATTAAATAATTAAATGGGCACATGGTTAAGAGCGTCCCACAGACAAACAAATATCATGTATAGTAGAAACCGTTAGTTAAAATACTTCAGCTTTCAGCTTTTCATGTTTTCATTCAAGTGGAAAACATTCTTTCATGAATTAATGCATGGGTTTACATAAAGCTAAACACATACACACACAAAATCCATACATGAACGTGTGATAGAGTATAAGCAAATGTGTTAACTGAAAACAAATATTCATTTTGGGGGATTTTTGGACAATTTAATGTCTAGTTAAAGTCATGACAACATGAAGTGAAGTGAAGTGAAGTGACATTCAGCCAAGTATGGTGACCCATACTCAGAATTTGTGCTCTGCATTTAACCCATCTGAAATGCACACACACAGAGCAGTGAACACACACCCAGAGCAGTGGGCAGCCATTTATGCTGCAGCGCCCAGGGAGCAGTTGGGGGTTCGATGCCTTGCTCAAGGGCACCTAAGTCATGGTATTGAAGGTGGAGAGAGAGCTGTACATGCACTCCCCCCACCTACAATTCCATCCAGCCCAAGACTAGAACCCACAACCCTTCGATTGGGAGTCCAACCCTCTAACCATTAGGCCACGACTTCCCCATGGTTGTCAAATATATTTCTACACACTCTATAATATTTTTATCACAGTAACATCAATCAATTATAAAATATATTATTAATATAATATTTTATCACAGGAACATCAATGTATTATGAATTGTATTATTTAATACAGAATTACATATGTTATGATATCTAACCATCTAACGACAGAATAGTTTTCAAAAACTTTTCAGGTTTATGAGATTTAGAATCAGATTTCAATTTGGTCTCAGACTTTTGGAGTCTGCTTTAACATACACTACTAGCCAACAAAAAATTTAAGTTTTTTTTATATCAAAGTGCAGTGTGACAGAAAGCCTGAGGCCAAATCCAAACAAGAACATGAAACAGAACATCAGCAATGTGAATATTTTATTTTCATGCAAATGCTAAATGGTCTCATAAGGGTACATGAATCTCACAGATGCATCTAAAAGTGGAATACTGTTAAATTGCTCATTGGCTTTTAAGCAACACTTATGAATAGCTACATTCATTCTTAGGCAGCTAAAATTCACAATTCAAATTACTAGGCTTTGTACTTTTTCTAAGTACAGAAGTTAAACTGCTTTATTATACAGTGTCACCAGCTTCATGTAAACTATTGATATAGAACTAATGCATGGTAGGTGGGATTTAATATTGAATTCATACACAGCTTGACATCTTGTTCATGGCTGGTTGTACTTAGATGCATTCAGAAAAGCTGAATGGAGCTTTTAAGGTCTGTAGGTAATGGGTGGTGAAACCAGACAGCTCGCAGGATATTGCACATACCGTATATACATCTCTCACTGACTCACCACACATGAGAGGGCTGAAAAAGGTTGCTGTGAAAAAGAGAATTTCTCAAAAGGCCCTGGAGATTAAAGGGGTAGTTCACCAAAAAATTCTGTCATCTTTTTCTCCTAGATCGCTCCAAACCATATGACTTTCTATCTATCTTCCACAGAACACGAAACAAGTTTATAGGTGAATTTCCAGACTACTCTTTCTCATGTAATGAAAGTGAATGAGGACTGGGGCTGTCCAGCTCTGAAATCACCTATGAGAAAAGTACTATGAAAGTGGTTCATGTGGATTTGGGCACTATTTCAAAGACTTCTAAAGCCATACGATTGCTTTTTTTTTTTTTTTTTTTTGAGAGAGAGAGAGAGAGAGAGAAAGAGAAATAGGTGAAAAGTTGCACATTCATGAGATGTCATAAGAAATGTAGAGACATCTGATCAATAGATGAATCCTTCTACTAACTCAAATCTTTTCAATCAATCATTAATTCAGTGAATGAACCAGTTCTCAAGTTCAACTCACTGACTCATTAATCTGGTTATCAGTGAATAATTATTTAAATTTCTGCTTGTTCTTCACATAAAGCTATCTTATGAATTTAGAAAATGTGGAATATAGTGCACAGAAACTACTGTCACATTGCTTTTTGTCATTTTAAAACATAAAAAAAACTGTGGTCGAGATATTCTTCAAAGAATTTACCTTTTGTTTTCCACTGAAGATCCAAATCCCAGTAATTTACAGATTTTTGTTATGTTATATTTTCTGTGTTGTCAGTTAAGTATAAATACACCCTTACAAAACTGAAACCATAAAATGAAACTGTTTTAAGTACAATTTACTATGTGACCTAGTACAAACGCTTTTTGCTCAGTGACATCATCTTGTCCTTCATCCACCTGACTCTGAATTCACATGCTGCTTTTAGTTCTCCCACTGATTCTAAAATTAAAAAAATCATTATCAGCAGACATTCTAAGACTCAATATAGCCCAAGAAATGCTGTCATTCATGCAGGTTATTCAATTAAATGTAGACATACAGCTGTGCCAATACTTCCAAAACACTTAAATCTAGTACGTAGGATGTGCATTTCAATAAAACTTGAAAGAATGGCACATAAGAGCTCTATAGCACATTTTCTAATCAGTCTTAATAATTTATAATTAATAAAATGAAATTGTGGACACTGTCAAGATTTTTTCAATATTTTTCTGAACGTTTGATCGTATATGGCTCTTGGTCAATTCCATATCACTGCAATTCAGATTATGGATTTAAGAAAGGGATTTGTAACTGCGGTACAAAATATCCTAGGAATATTGCAATCAATGCTCCCTCTGAGCATAGCTAAAATTATGCCACATGGAGAAGTGGGTCTATGTAATGATTATAACTCTCCCTCCCTCCGTCTCATTACAATTAAATCAGAGCAGTTCAGCATATGCAACACGGGAGAACGGCTAGGCTGAAGAAACCATGCAGTTTCAAACTTATGAAAGGAAATGAGGGTGACATGCTACTCAAAAGGGAACAGGTTAAAACATGACATGAGTTACAGAAGAAAAAGCCTCTGAAAGAACACGACTGTCTCTCTGCTGTCTAGTAGTCACAGTCACATTCAAAACGCATGAGTTGAGTTATCTGCAAGAGTCTTAAGCGTGTTGATAGGAAGTCTTCTTTCGTTTCTAAATCAATTTCTGGGTAGACACTGTTGAGATAACAGACAAACTATCTGCATGGGTGTGCATGAGGGTTATCTTATAGTTATTTGCTTGGCTCTCTCTGCCAGCCTCGGAGTTTATCATCCAATATTGTACTCCTGTTGGAAGTGCAGTACATATCTCAAACATATCAACAAGTCAAGGACATGCAGTGCTGTGAGGAGCAATCTACAAGACCTCTATTCCAAACTGTTCAGCATCTCTTTATTGAATACAAATGTTTCAAGGACATAGGTTTTGGCTTTCTTAAGAGATGTGGCTCAGGATACAACAGAAGAAAGAAGGGGTTAAAGAACCCTTGTGTATATAGAGGTCTTTACAGTGTTAGAATGAGTGGGTGATCTGTTCAACTTACATGTTGATCATCAGTTTAACATCAGTTTGTTTTATTTTATAAAAAGTGTAGCTTGTAATTTTTGATTCAATAGTCACAAATCATATTTGAACTCTTTAGCTAGCGAAAAAAATAATAATTAGAAATATTAAGTAAGAAGTATATGCAAATAACACTTAAAAAACAATTTTACTATGGTGCTATAGCTTCTAATTATTTTGGGGTTCTTACTTTATATTTTGTCCCTAATACATGTGTATTTACATAGTAACTACATGTGTATAGTGTGTAAGTACACATTTGTAAAAATTTTGCATCATATAATAATTGCTGTTAATAGTGTTCGTCTGTTTGACTACGTCTTTAATTCACTTTTCCTAAATGTTCTGCCATATGCACATAAACTGAAAGACTACTAAATATCGTAGAAACTTAATCTTCTGTAAAGTTGCTTTGCAATGATTTGTATCGTTAAAAGCGATATACAAATAATAATAATACAATAAAAATAACAGAAATAACCACACATGTAACAACCCTCAATATGGTTTGTGTAAGTAAAAATGTGTACCAGGACATTGGTAATAACACTTTGTTTCATTTCACTAAGTACTTATAACAGCAATTATATAACTTCATCTTGTAACAACAGTATAAGAGCAATTTGAACCGTTTGATCCAGGGGGTGTAGATAGGTAGATTTAGGGGTGGAAATGGGATCCAGGGAGTGGAGATGGGTAGGTTTAGGGATATGTAAATTGGAAGTAGTTGGATCTAAATTTGGAGTTGGTGAACCACTGTAGTACCAGTGTACTTACGTGGTAACTCCTCAGGAGCTGTCCACAGTATAAAGTGTGACATTCTGGACGCCAACCACAATTTATATGTAAAGCCTAACTTACTGGCTGCTGCTGTATAACATCAGAGTAATTACATGATAAATGTAATATAAAATGTAACACTTTCTTGACCAAAAAGTGCTGTTAGTCCTGTTACAGATTTGTACTTTCACATACCATTCAGTTGGTTGTTACATATGTGAAGTTACCCAAACATTAGAGCTGTAGAAACTATGTACCAGTGTGTACAGTACTTCAGAGGTGTCAAGTAACAAAGTACAAATACTTCGTTACTGTGCTTAAGTAGAAATTTGGGGTATCTATACTTTACTTGAGTAATTATTTTTCAGCCGACTTTTTACTTCTACTCCTTACATTTTCACGCAAGTATCTGTACTTTCTACTCCTTACATTTAAAAAAATAGCTTCGTTACTGCTATTTCATACTGGATTGTTATCTTTCAGAGAGAGAGAAAGAAAAAAACCCTATCCAGATAAATCGCGCCATCAGGATGGAGTGAATTTGATTGTGGTTGGATGAGAAGTATACACATATACCATTCCGACACCCTATTGGTCCATACGCGATCCATCACACCTGCACATGACACAAGTCACATCACACTGCATAGACAGTTTTGGGTTCGTTTATCAAAAAATATATTTCTTAAAAGTAGGTTGGAACCAGTAGTATCCTATCGCTTCAGAGTCAGTCGGCTTAAATTTCAAATGAAACCGGCGTCAGTCCGGTCTCCTCCCGTCTTTCAGCGCGCTCTTCAATCCGCCGACCACGGTGGAGCAGCGCGAGCTCAAACAGAGACAGAGGACACAAGATGTGTGTTTACCGATATATTGTTAGAATATCTGTATCTGTGAAGTTCTTTGTCATAAATACAGTTTACAAAAGGTCACGATCAGTCGGTTTCTCATCCAGTGTAAAGTTTTCGCTTGTCACCGCTAATCACGAAACAGCTGTTTCCTTACACTTATTTAAATATACTTCATTTAATCATACGTACATACACTACTGTGCAAAAGTCTTAGGCAGTATTTTCACTTAAAAAAATGGTGTTCGGCCAGTTATTTATATATTTTGCTGTAGAGTGTCACTGTCAGTATAAAATATCAGTTTACAATTCCAAACATTCATTTTGCCATCGTCAAACTGCTTGTGCATTCAAAATCGCACTAGATTATTATTAAAATTAATGGCAAACTACTGTTCTACTGACACATTGCAGCAAAAGATATAAATAACTGGCTTAAAACCCTTTTTTGGGGTGAAAACACTATTCTTTCTTTTCCATAAGACTTTTGCACAGTACTGTATTTTAAAAACGAGATTGTTGCTACTTTATAAAGAATGAGCATACAGTCATTCACAGAACTGATTTAAGACAGTGACAGACAGCACTCATCTTAACTAAATATCAGAGTGAGTGACAGAGATACAGTAGAAACATTATGTGTACTTTTGTATTAAATAATGACCCAGATTGTGAAATACATTTATTAGCCTTAGATTAAGGGAAGCACAACTTGGGAAATGAGAGCATCCAAGGTGAAAGCTATGGATTTATTTTAAATATTTGTAATGTTCTTTAATGTTATCCATAGTTTTTTTTGTAGTTCTTTTTTTTTTTTTTTTTAGTATCGGTTCAGGCACGTTGAGGCGCCAGTACCATTTTAAAAGTATCGAAAAGGCACTGGACCCTACTTAAAAGTTATTATTTATTTCTCACTACTGGCTCATTTGCCAAATGGGTGCTTTCTCTTCGTCCTCCACAAATTAAGCTACTGTAGGTAGTTGGGTAGTGAGACGTTTTAATAAATTATCGTAAAGTATTTGCGATTAATGACGCAAATGACAATGTTGTGATATCTAGGCTATAGAGCATCACAGTCCCACCCACAGCTGGTGCCGGAACTAAAAATTCAATGCAATTTCTGCATTGACATTTGGGGTATAAGCCATTAAAACGTAACCATACATGGTAGACTTAAAACCAGCTACGGCTGTACTAAGCAACCGTATATGCTCATATAAACGTAAAAAGATCATGGGGGCACTAACCTTGTTTTGATCTAAATGCCTTTTATTCGCTATGTCTTGGCTAAGTACTTCATTACCCACAATCCTGAACAATCCCACAGTGATGCATCTGATTGGTGCACTGTAAAAAATAAGTGTAATTTTAACTGTAAAATTTTGTAAAAACGCTACGGAAAAAAACTGATAATAGGTTAACAGTAAGTTCCCGTACTATATACAGGGAAAAACTGTAAAAGATCTAACAAAGCATTTAATGTAAATTTACAGTAAAATTCTGTTAATTATACAGCTTTTAGAAGTAAAAAAAGAACAAATCAATGTATAATTTACAGTCTAAAACTGTAAACTGATATTCCCAGAATTCCCTGCGTGACACTCCACGTTTGAAAGTATTTTGTTTAAATAGTCATGTTTTTAAATAGTTCTTGTTATCAGTTATGTACATTTGAGCTTTATGTTACATCTTCTGTTGCTTAATGAAAGTTTTTTGCATTATTTAAGTATCACGTGTGTTACCATGATGGTGTTTTGTGTTTCCATAAATGTGCACCTTCTATATGTTAATATATACTTCTGCTTGTGGTGAAGCTACTTGTGATGAGCTCTGATACTTCATGTGGCTTTTTTCTTATACAGTACCATCTTTATTATTATGGTGGTTGTCAGTATTTTCAAGGTACAAAACAGATTTAATTTTGTGTGTTGTTGAATTTACTGGTTTATATTCACATTTATATTTATTATATTCGCTTTATATTGTAAAATTAACAGTTTTTGACGTAAATGTGTTTTACAGTTTTCTGTATTTTTACAAAATTATTCTGGCAACCACAGCTGCCAAAAAGTTTTTGTAAAAACAACAAGAAATTTTTTACAGTGTGGAGCTCGTATAACCGTCTGGTTAAACCCCTCGAAGGTCCGTGAAGACTGAAGATCATTAATAAAAAATAAAATAAAATAAAAACCTGTATTGCGTTTTTGCACGGTAGACTTATCAGTGCAATCATGATCTCCTTGGCTGCCATTGAGAGTTTTGCAGGGAGGTTGGTAACTTTAGTTAGCATTATCGTCCACTTTAGCTAGGCTACTGTAGCCTCCATATGAAATGAGTCATATCAAGCATTTTATAATGCCACTGTCAAAACAATATTTAGCCTAGACATACCTTTTTGTGCATTTACTGAACATTTGTGTAATGGCAACGACATGTGTTGACAACTGAGCAGTGATTGCAGTCAGATACAAAGCACTGCACCATTGCTGACGTTATCGTTAACCACTTTCACACACGCACACAATATAAAATACACGATGATAAAATAAAAATCAATACACAATACATATATAAAACACTATTTATTTACACGATTAATACTGAAAGAACTGCTATTACTGCACATTCACTATATAAAATAAAATTCACTGGAGGAAAAAAGTTCGCGCGAGCGGCCGTCATCAGATTTGGATGTCGCTCAAAAGGCTCGTTGCCTCGTTCGCAGTTGTGGCTTCAGTCGAATTCAATGGGGCGCGGTGGTTTATGGGATGAGTAGTTCCTGCGCTCAAAATGAAAATATGTACACAGTCTTGTACCTTTGACTTTTTTGGATTTTGTCTTAATTTTTTCACTTGAAATGATATGTTATATGCTTATGAGTTCAGCCGTAGCTGGTTATCCTCACACATGCTCTAAAACTCTTTAGATACGGATTTTTCAGAAAGTGAATGGGAGAAATGAATGGGAAATTTACTTCCGGCACCAGAGCTCTCTCGGGCTGTGGGTGGAACTGTGAAGCTCTATATCAACTTTGTAACTCGTTACCCTCCGAACACTGGACATAGCAGACGTATTTACCGAATACAAGAAGCTATCAATCAAGAAGGTATCAGGATTATGAGTTATTTTTCATTTTTAGTTTTTGAATAATCACTTAGATTAATCATTCATTTTGACAGCACTATAATGTTTATTGTAAATAGTCAACCACACAAGAGTAATTGTTTCTTAGCCTGCACCAATGTTCTTGTCCATTGCCCTCACAGAGTCCTGCAGCTAAGCTTGGATGTACATTTACATTCCATTCAAGGTTATTGATGACATGCCTCTGAAGTTTGACTTTTTGCACCATAACAATACTTATTGGCAACTAGTCATCATATCTCTAGCTCTTTAATGTATTTGCATTGTACTAAAATGAGTTCATTTTCAATGGGCATATACTGTATGTGGCTGAAACAGGTAGCCTAGTGCCTCCCAAATTTTTCAACATGAACATTTTAATATAACATTATAGTCATTATGGCCTTTAGAAATTTTTTTTTTTTGAGGAGGTGGGGTAGTGCACAATAGGCCCTTGTGGCACGGCCCAAGCTTTTGTTCTTAATGGCATTTTTTTTCCTTACATTACTTTTACTTTTATACTTTAAGTAGTTTTTTAAACCAGTACTTTTACACTTTTACTTGAGTAAAAAGCTTGAGTTGATACTTCAACTTCTACAAAAGTCTTTTTAAACCCTAGTATCTATACTTCTACTTGAGTAATGAATGCCAATACTTTTGACACCACTGCAGTACTTACACTGTGGTTACATACTACGAACACATCTAGTTACTATGTAAGTACACAGGCATTAGGGACACATTTTATTTTTTTCAAATAACTATAGACACATAATCAACACTTGTAAACCAGAAAATGTCAAAGCAGTTTTTAAGGATTTAGTACTTTTACCATTTCAACAGTGATTGTAACATTCAGGCATATTGGTTGGAGGACAGGTTGATTTATACTGTTACAAAATGCTTTTTAAATTTTTAGGGTTAGGGTATTTTATTATCCTAACCCTAACCCTTTATTTTATTTATTTTTTTAAATGCTGTTATTTTGAAATGTATTACAATTTGCACAAAATATTAATCAGTACAACTGTTTTCAACATTGAGAAAAATAAATGTTTTTTTACAGTATTCAGTATTCCAGCCTGAGATGATTTCCCAGCCTTGTCTGCTCTTCTTGTTTTACAGAATGGACTGGTTAAAAATATATATATTTTTGAAGGTGAAACACAGGAACAGTAAAAACCAAGACCTGATCTCAGATGAGCTTTTCTGAGGCTATGATTTAACATTTCAATGGGAGATCTCAATTTTAAAATATCCCATCATGCCCTCAGGTTCACAGGGTGTCAGGAAGGAGAAAGGAGGTGCGTATGAGGAATAAAAGTAAAAGGTTCTTAGATTCAAGGTATCCAACCATTAGAACAAGCATAACAGAACCAAAATCCAAAGTTGCTTCTGTAGACAGTTTCAACAGTGGGAATGGAAGAGAAAACTACGAGCCACAAATACACATCAGAAAGGAATCAGAAAGAAAGTGCACAAATGTTTTCATAGGCACAAGTGAGTGAATTAAAAGAGGATGTCAAAAGATGGTGACACAAATAGAAAGAGCGTTGCTGTACCTGCTGTCATATGTAGGAGGGAGCTGAGTCAGTCAGCATGATCCTTGTGCTCAGAAACCTACGGACGTAGACGACACATCCAACTCCAGCACTTTTCACAACGTGTCTGAAAAGAGCAGCGCACTGCAGTCAAATGCCTGTGACAGTAAAAAATCCACTCTTTTCGCAAGGTCTCGTCATACCTGGTGGTGAAGATCTACCATTTTAAGCCAAGATCCTTACTAACATAGCAGTAATTACTTTATTTGCTTTCTCGCTTTTGCATCACTGGTGTGTTCTTGTGTTAGATTTGGCTTGTGTGTTGCGGGAGTGAGATAAAGGAGTGTTTGCTGTTTTAATAAATTGCGTGGAACTGAGAGGAGCATTGTGTGTTTTCGGGGCCTTTCAGCCTGGAGCATACGGAAATAGAGTTTTGGTACGGCATTTATTTTAGGTACACCAGCAGACTTTGGAATAATGGCAGAGAGGAGATGTGTACTAAAGAGGAGTTAGCTTTCAGCTTTATAATAAACATACTTTGCATACTCTTTGAAATGCAATTAAATTCATGTTTTCCCATTGCCGTAAACTAATCTCTTCTTAGTCAAGTGCTCAGTATGGGCAATCAGAAAGCTGAGGGAAAGAATTTCAGGCGATTCAAATTGTGCTGCATTCTTTCTGATAGCACACTGCAGGAAATGACAGATTAAATGAATATTTAAATTAGAAGGTGCAACATTTCATCATAATCTAATCTCCAGGTAATCACCTGGAGAGATCAGAGAAAGGCTTCTGCAGTTTTCTCTTCTCCGTTCACTATTCAGTCAGCCGAAGACATTTCTGTGACTGAACAAACAAGATATAAGATATGAATAAGATAAAACAAGATATAAACAAGAAAAATAAATAATACACAGGTAAGTACAGTGGGTACCAAAAGTCTTAGACCACTGGTGAACGTACATTTTTCTAATTTAATTATTCTTCCCGCATTACAAATTAGAAATCTTGAATTTGAAAATGAAATTTGGTAAAAATGTACTTATCCCACAGACCATTCGAGATGTAGATGAGTTTCCTTCTTCACTGGAACAGATTCTGATCACTTGCTCACCAATGGATCCTCTGCAGTGAATGGGTGCCATCAGTATGAGAGTACAAACAGCTGATAACATGAGAGTAATCCACAACATTACTCTAGACTTTAATCAGTTAATGTCTTGACCAATTCAGATCTTGTGAAGCGAATAGCAGTCTTGTAAACGGTGCTTGATCTGTGCATATTTTTATCCTGGTTCAGATAAGATGGAGATTTTCACTGGAGAAAGCAATGTTATGGATAGAGGACTCACATGTTTAGTTGAGTAATGGCTTGACGTTAAGAGCATCATGATGGATTTGTTTCTTACAAACACAGCTGTTCACTTCACAAGACATTAATTGATTATGGACTGAAGTCATGTTGTTGATTACTGTGATTGTTTCATCAGCTGTTTGAACTCATTCTGACGGCACCCATTAACTGCAGAGGATCCACTGGTGAGTGAATAATTCAATGTTAAATTTCTCCAGTTCTCTTCTAATGAAGAAAAAAACATATCAGTAACTTATGGCCTAAGGGTGAGTATGTTTATAGTAAATTTTCATTATTTTTTTTTTGTGAAATATTTTGGCTCTGTACACTATAAAAATAAAGCTGCCTAAATATATTACTGTACTCAAGAACAATGTAGATGTTTCCAAAAAAACAATCACTTATGGAATTATTGGAACATCTGCTGACAGTAGGAACAGGAACTGGATTCCAATTAGCACTTTTGTTGCAAGTTTCACAGAGAAATGTGTTTTTAACGACAATTTCCTTACAGAAGAGTATACATTTTAAGATAATATTTGTTTAGCAACATTGTGTACTGTTTTAGAGAGTGCTCTTATGAAGCCCATACATCTTATGGTAAAAAGATGCTCTGGTTTTTCCATTTGTATACTTATTGATCTTGGTCTATATGGGGATCTGCATTATTCTAAACATAAACCAGATAATATATTTGCAGCTTTTGGATCTTTTGTCCTTTTCGGACAGTAAGAGAGGTTATAGATTAAAGAGCTGTTTTCCTTTTCTCTAGAGTAAGAAAAGACAAAGGCATAAAAAAACAGCAAATGATCCCTATAGTGGCATAATGGTCCATTAAGGTTTAGAATTACACCACGTTAACAGAAGCTCCACGACCGCAACTTCATGGAGTCAATTCATTAGGAGTTGAGATTTAAAAGCACTTTCCATTAACAGCAATCTAATGATTCTCAATTAATAAAACATCAATTCTTTGTGCTATGGAAGATGAGATAAGTGCAATTTATCATCTGGTACAGAGGTACACTTGCCCTGCGACACACACACACACAGTAAGACATCATTCAAGTGTGACATCAAACTGAGGCCACTTGATGATACCAGTGCAGCACCTTAAATTACAGAGCATGTATCTTCTTTAGTACTTGTGACTATTTATCCAAGTATTCAATTTTGGTGCATAACTCAACCTGAAACTACAGATACTGTATAACAGACACACTAAATCATACAGTTTGTTGAAGAGAGGTGTGCTATTATATTCCTAGGGAATCTTGACCCATAGTTTTCACCTGGCATATAGTCCCATAGACTTCAGAGATGCAAGTCATATCAGAAGGATTAAAATATAATAATGGACTTGGCACCCACCTAGAAACCGCTTTTGCATTTTAAGAAAAAAAGTTGGTAGCTGTGACGAGTGGGGTGGGGCCGAGAGCGTGGGAATGGAGCGAGGCCGTTGGAGTGCGACACCTGCTCGACCCACCGGTCTCAAGTCCTGTGGAGGAGATGGAAAGATATAAAACAGGAGCGACGACAGTGAAGGACGAGAGAGGACCAGGCCTGGATTTTAATTGTGTTTGGTTTTTGTTTGTGCGCGACAGTCGGTCGTGAGGGGCTGTCGCGCCGTTTTGTATTTATTTTATCATTAAAGCTTCATTTTGAATGTCCGCCAGTTCCCGCCCCCTTCTTCCCGTGATCATGGATATTGTTTATTTAATATTGTTACAGTAACTCAAATAAGGAAAATAAAAACATTTTTTTTTTTACTATAATTATTCTGATATGGTAAACATATTTATAAAGAAAAATAAATGAAAGCTTCAAAGAGCTTAGGAATGAATTTTTTTCCCTTGTCTTTTTATAGACTGAAGTCTTCAGCCTCCCTGCCACCAAGGTTATTTTTAGTAGCTGACATTAATGTGGAAGATGAATCCATTGTACCTTATCTTCCTTGTTTGTTTTCTAATAAAATTGAGTGATCACATAAGCTGAATATATCTGATCGCTCTATGAGTGTATGAGTTTTCTTGTTAACAGGTAAATTATGATGAATGGGCAACAGGAATGATATAAATGACTTCTCTGAATGTATCGTGAAGTAGCAGCAGAGTAATCCTGCAACAGCGATCAATTACTATTGACTGATCTTGCAGATGGCTAACAAAAACAAGGGTCTGTGAGAATAATAGGCAACAGCATAGAAAAGAATAAATTAACCCAAATGTCAATCTCATTCACCACCTTCAGCTGAGACTGGGCGGTAAATCATAATGGTTTTTGGTTTTGATGGTGCTGCCAAATATTACACTACATTTGCATCTGACTGTTATGAGAGAAACTTGAGTGACTCTTTCATGCAATTCAAACTGAAACATAACATTCAATGAGTATGTTAATGAATATGCAACAATTTTCAACCCTTATTAAAAATGTATTATATGAGCCAGACGTCACCTTTGATTTTGTCAATATTAAGATTTATAAAAAAGAAAATAAAAACATATTTAATTACATTTATACAGAACAAAAACACAGTTAAAATAGGTTCTAACTGGTCTGTTGGTATTAACTTTAATTATCAATAAATAAGTAAAGCTATAAAATAATTACTTGTAAAAGTTGCTTGCTATATTCTAAAAAATGCAGTCTAAGGCTAACACTAATTGAGTATGAAATATATCGATGTTATTAATTACCTGGACCAATGTATATTTATGTAGTAAAGATGCATATGACATATCGGATGGTATTTTTTACTTTTAGACACCACATTTCTCAGGCTTTAGGAAGTGTTATGTTATATACACAAAGATGTGCATAGAAACAAAACCCATCCAAAATCATGTATGACTTTATACTGTAAGTAAAAAATACAATAATTAAAAAACAAATAAATAACATAGATTTCTAATTACAGGTATCCCACTTATCACCACAAAATACAATAATTTGTATATATACCAAACAGATCAATTATAATCTCACCGCTGCTCAAATTAATAACTAAACTCAAATTGGATGAACTAAAAGAACTAATGCTCTTAAAACGAAAGATTCCAAATTGATGCCAAAGAAAATAGGTTACATTGATGTTAAAAGGTTCTTTATGGAAACATCAATGTGAATAAATATCCTTTATTTTAAAGCGTGTAGAAGCACGTTTGTCTGTGATTATGATGCATGATTATTTCATCTACAGACAGCTGCATTTACAACAGTCCATTCTGTAATGTGTGATCACTTTACCAAGTGTGCATGTGATGAGAACTTGGCTCTGTCAGACAGAAAGTGTATTTCAGGGGACTAGACAGCATGTGGGCAGGCAGACTCAGGCAGCGTTATGTGGGCACTGTGGGTGGGTGCGTCGAGCAGGCCGTAATAATGATGATCTAATCATGTGTGAATGTGTGTGTGTGTGCGCTGCTCTAATCAGAACTAACACACTCATGACTTATCATCACTCCCTTTTCAGCAGATCTGCAGAATACCAACAGCTCTATTCATAAATGTTACTGAAAAATAATGAAGATGCCAAAGGCTGAAATCAATAAAGAATATGTCGGCTGGAAATTTCAAGCATCTGACACAATTCCTTGACATGTTTGTCAGATGTACGAGTCAAAGAACCGATAAGGGTCATGAGACACTCATTCAGCATTTCTTTCCTTTCAGATGTAAGACTGACAACCTTTTAAACCTAGCTGCAAACATAATTGCAGTCCTTCAGGTAATAAAGTCTCATAAAGAGCTTAAAAAGCACGCATTCAAATCCTGAAAGCAGGTATACATTTGCTGTAGTGATGATTACTGTACTTCACCGTGTTTTACTGGCAACATTCAACGCTGTCCTTCTGTCTGTGTTTCATAGGGAGGCTTTTGATGAAAACATTGTACTAAAATAACATTTCCTTGCTGGTTTTCTGAATTGTAACCCAACTCTACTCAGTTCTGCGTCAAGCTCCAAACCTCAATGCTCTCTTAGTAATGACAGAAAGTTGAATATATATCATACATTGTTCACCATTTTCACAGAAATCCACTTACAGTGGTAGTCAAGTTTCATTCAACAAAAGAGACTTTTACCTCAAATTTACAGCCAGAAACCAGCACAATGAAGTAACCATATCATTGTTTAATATAACTGAGGGGAAAAATCCATGAAAACTAACAATAACACACAGCCCAAACCTAAAGCAAACATTAAGCCTAAATTAGTATATTTTCAGCTTATCTAAGTTGCACAATAATATGTAATTTCACATATCAAACGAATTATAAGTTGTCATGAAAGCGTGACGATAATCTAAAAGTAAATCTTTCCAATTCAGTCCTCATATTATCAGAGTTATTTAAGTATAACGTTTCTGAACACCAAATAGCCATTGCTGAATTCTAAATGTCACATGGTCATATGTCAATGCCATTTTTTACATTAGAAATCAAAACAAGTTATTTGCATTTGTCTCAACAGAAGGAAGTTTTCATTTCTAACTCCTGTTAGACACCACCACTTCAAAAACAACATGAAAACAGTCAAACTGATTACCAAACAGAATAAACAGACACTTCTTAAGTTAAAAAGACATGGATGAAACAGTTTAAGTATCTCAAATAAAGTACCAATTTACAGCAGAACACACAGACACCTGCACCTGCCTTTAAACTTCCTTTATATTAGCTGTATATCAAATAGTATCACACAAATATCAACATATAAATATCAAATAGTATCACACAAATATCAACATATAAATGAAGATAAGCGTCTTGTAAATCCATTAATATTCAAAGACAAATGATGTTGCCGTTTAATTAAAGAGTGTGACAAATATTGAGAACTTTGGAGTAAATCAAATATTGTAATGATGAGACAGAGAGGTTCGGATCCATGTGCAGAACTTTTAATGAGAATGGTCAGACAGGCAATGATCAGCAACAGCGTCAGGTATAAAGGGATAACCAGAATCGAAAACAGAAACAAGCAGAGGTCGGGTGCAGGCAGCAGAGAATCAGAGTCGGTATAAACAATCCAAAGGTCAGGTACAGAGAGATCAAACACACGGAAACCGCTCGGAAATGACAGACACAGCAAATCAAGACTTAGCAGAGAGTGAGAGTGAGTGTGCTGCTTATATGTGTGTGTAAATGAGGTGCAGGTGTGGCAAGGAGATTGACTGAGGAATGATGTGCAGGTGTGGCAGGGTGATTGTGATGCAGAGACTCATGGAAAATGTAGTTAGGGTGTGGTTCAACAGATAAGAGGTGCTAGAGTCCGAGTGACATCTGGTGGTTAATGTGGAATTGTCCTGATTGGAGTGCCCTCTACAAAAGTTCACGGGCACTTCATGTAATGATCGTGACAAATATGGCTGCCACAAAAGTCTAAGCTCAGTCATTATGACTACAACCTTTTTTGGTTTTTCTTCAATAATAATATGTTATTTGGAATGAATTACTTGTATTTAAGAGTACTGAACTCATTCTTTATCCCAAGAGACTAATGGAAGATTTTCATGATCTGTCCCCAACACACGGATAGCATTTGTTATTTTCTTTACATTTCCACTTACAGCCTAAGGTGTACAACTGAAAAAAAACACTTGATAACTTGTACTTCGAACAGTATATGTTCTTTTAATAGTGCAATTAACCTGGTTGCACAGTGTAACAACGTTTCTAATGATTCAGCATCAACCTCCATGAGGAAGAATGATATGTTGCACTTATCTTTAAGAGTGTGGTGCACTGCATAAAGGAACCCAAAGCCATGTTCAATAAGATGATCAATTAAGCCCCAGGATAATGATACGAAAGACAAATAAACACAATGGTTCCCTTCAGCAAGTGAGATGAGAAGCCCAATGAACCTCTGAGTTCTGCTCCAGTAAGGGCAATTACATCGCATGCTGTCATTAAAAAGATAACAGGAAATGCCTGCAGAAAGTGTGACATTTACGCATTCAGAAACACACACAAAAGCTTTGAATTACTTGGAGTGGGATAGACTCCATAGTCTGACATAAAAGTCAAACATAGACACAAAACATCCACTGTGTATCCCAGGGGCACAACTAGCCTTTTACTGAGAAGTAGATGTCACATCAATGTTGGCACCCTCCAGCCACAGGCAATCAACAGTTGTTTAAGGCCTTTGAACAGAAGAAATTACATCAAATATCAAAGATTATATTAAAATGAGAAATATAAGTGTAATTTTAAGCATCCACTGTGGTTCTGAATGATACATTATAAAATATAAAAAGTATATGACAATAACTGTTGAAACATTAATTTAATGCCAAATATGTAATATTTATATATGTAAAACGCTGCATCATTTAAAAAGCTGTAGGAATAGTTCAATGTACTCACCCTCAGGCCATCCAAGATTTAAAGGAGTTTGTTTCTTCATCAGAAAAGATTTAAAAAAAATTTAACATAACATCACTTGCTCACCAATAGATCCTCTGGAGTGAATGGGTGCCGTCAGAATGAGAGTCCAAAGAGCTGATAAAAACATCAGAATAACCCACAAGTAATTCACATGACTCCAGCCCATCAGTTAACATTTCATGAAGAGAAAACGCTGTGTGTTTTCAAATTTATTATTAAGAGTTTTTAAATTCAAATTGTTGCTTCCAGCTAAAGTATAGGTCCATAATCCACAGTGAAAAAGTCATTTCACCTGATTTAGGAGAGAAATATGCACAAATAAAGACCTTTTACAAGCAAAAACACTTTAGAACAGGTAGATATACAATGTACACAGACAGAAAAACTGAACCAACAATATTATTTTATTTTATTATTGATTAAAATTTCTTAGTTTACCATTCCAACATGGTGTTTGCAATGATATGGTCTTGGGTTTGAGTCCCAGTGAACATACATACTAGTAAAATGTAAACATGAATGCAGTACACGTAGCTTTGAGTCTTTGAACATCTGCCAAACTACGCAGATGTAAAATAGTGCATTGAGCTACTTATAGAAATATAAAAAATTAAAAAAACATCTATGATTTTGGCACCATGCCTCATGTGGAGTCGGATACAGTATGTTGCACACCCTTTTCGCCCCCCACGGTGTTTTCAGAAATGCTTTCTAGTAGGCAACAAAGCAAATGAAGTCTCCATTGCTGAGCTAGTGGGGTTTAGGAACAGAATGATGGTGTATTTAGAGGATAGGCTCTCTTTTCTACAGAAGAGTCAGAGTACAGTTAATAAGCCATTCATAGACCGCAGGCTGCCTTATGCCACCCACATTCCCCATGCACTAATGAGTCCTCAAAGGAAAATTAGCCTTCTCAGGCTCCATTGTAACCCACCGATAATCATCAAAAGTGTCTTTGGAAAGTCATCTGATATACTGGTGCACAGTCTGAGCTAACAAGATTATAAAAACCGTGCTCATCATACCCTAATCCGTTTACTTAAAATGCAAATGTATACAGATGTAAAACAACATACTGTATATGCAATTAGACATATTTGATGTGCATGTGCATCAAAAACATTACAATCATCACTGTGGTTCAGGTGGACTAATGGTTACAGATCTGGGCTGCTGATGCAAAGGTTGCAGATTTATATCAGTAGAGGGACAGTGTATTAGCTGCAGAGCTTCTAAGAGAGCAATTTTGTCCCATTACTATTGTCCCCCATGCATTTTCCTGAATTGCTCCATGGGGATTGTCTGCTAAAGACCAAGTGAGTGAGTTTAAATTTTCAGGGCTTCTTGCAGATTTGTATGTCTCGTGGCTCCACACATTATAAAGCACTTTAAACAGGTTGATGATATTACTTTACAGTAGTGGTACTCAAACCCTTTAGGTCGTGTATTTCTTTAGACTAAATCAGAATATGCAAAGTAAAACCAAGTGCCCATCATGTTCCACCGATCTATACATAAACCACTTCTTTGCAGAATTCCCTAAATTCTTGTCCAATGCATTTTGTAAGGTCATCATTACTTAGACAACATAAATATATAAAAAATAGATGTTGCTTTTTCTGAGTTTTATGAATACTTTTTATGAGTTTAAGTTAAGTTCTTAAATATTTCAAGTAAATATTTCACCAAATGAGATTCATTGCATGTACAAAAGTAAAAACATAAATTATTTCCAATGTTTTCACTGACCACCTTAATTGTATTTTGGAAATATAAACAATTTGGATTGTGATGGCTGCAACACATGCCAGAAAAAGTTGGGATAGAGGCATGTTTAACACTCTGTCACATCAACTGTTCCTTTAATCACAATGTTTAATGATTTGAGAATTGAGGATACTAATTGTTACTAATTGTTCATTTTTGTCCAATCTTGCTTGATACAAGACTTCAGCTGTTCATCAGTCCTTACTCGCAATTGTCAGATTCTCCTTTTCATGACGAGCCAGATTTATCAATTTCTCTAAAACAGAGGGTCAAAGTGGACTCTGATGAATTTATGCCAAGAGGAAAGAATCTGCTGAATGACTTGTGATTATGATATTTAAAGCTCGTCAGACATAAAGATGCCAACTGCAGCGCTCCCTGTAAATAATTATTTGTCAGCCTGTCTGCTAGAGAGAAAATTAGAATATAATGATAGAAAAATATGATGATATGTATTTTTAATCAGTGCCATGTTGTTTGGTCTAACACAATGTAATCTGGGCCATTAAAATATCTTAGAGTAAATACTGTAACTCTGTAGGAGCTCAACTGTTCCCTTTTGTTGATTAAAGGGTAAGCAAACAGCATTGTCTCCAGCACTCTGGAGATGCACTCATGCACTCTGAGAAAAAAGCTTCACTCATTGAGTGGAGCTAGATCTGCATTGGGGATTTAGCAGAGAAGAAAATGCCATGGCAGTTCACAGAAAAAAAAATTCAGTCAAAAAAAAAATATATTACACTTCTCTGTAAAAGCTGCTGGCCATTTTGAAAAAGGCTGACACTGTCCAGAGTGCTGAAAGTTTCAGCCTATGAATTGAAATTGTTCTCTTTGGCATAATTGCAGTTATGTTTTTGCAGTCAGACAAGAAAATATTGAAAAGGCCTACAGCAAAAAAAATATCATTCTAAATTTATGTAATTTATTCCTTCATAAACTTACTTCTGGTGAAGATAGAGTGTGAAGATTTTATTGCTGCCTGCCATTAGCACATTGTATTTTTAACTCTTCCTGTTAGCACAACAAAATAAACCTTATTTTGAGGTTATGTTTATCAATATGTAATTATATGTACATTTTAACATCAAACCATTGCTTAAAATTAAAGTCCATAATCCATAATATTCCTTTCTCTAGTGAAAAAAGTCATCTTATCTGAATCAGGGGGGAAATACATATAGATCAAGCATTATTTACTAGAAAAAAATACTCCAAAACAGTTCTAAGGAAATATGTTGGTGGATTATGATGTGAGAGGAAACAGGTTCCTTTTCTTACTAGAGGAAGAAATATTTTAGATTATGGACTCGGCTATAAGCAATGGTTTAAAGTTAAATGCCTTATGCCTTAATGGATTATTCTAATGTTTTTATCAGTTGTTTGGACTCTCGTTCTGACGGCACCCCTTCACTGCAGAACCATTAGTGAGCAAGTGATAGAATGCAAAATGTCTCAGAATCTTTTCTGAAGAAGAGTGAGCAAATGTTCAGCAAATTTAGCTTTTTGGTTAACTATTCTTGTAAACTTAATGAAAAAAGTCCTGGCAGAAAATTACCAGTAACTTTTCTGTGTTTCTAGGATTTTGTTTTTTCTTTTCTTTACAATTTACAGTTGCATGGTGTGGGAAAACAGGCTGAAATTTATATTTAACATTCAACACATATTTTGTTTAATCCATAATATAATACTTACTTATTGTTTCACAAGAAAAAAAGTTAGTCACTGGTTTCAAAAATGTTCAAAAGGTGAATAAATAATGACAAACTTACATTTTTGGGTGAACTATTCCTTTAAAGAAAGAAAGAAAGAAATGAACTTAATTCATTACTATTTCTATATATGAGAGGCTAGCTGAAAGGCTTCGATTACAGATGAAATGAGATGAAATGATATATTATTTATGGCTACCATGGTAATCTTAACCTGATCTTATTTTGTCAAAGAACAATACCAAAATCCCAAATTTGGGATTTTTCACATCAAGAAACCATGGTTTCCACTTCTCTCCAGGGCTTTTTTTATGCACTGCTTTTCAGTTTTTTGTTTGTTTGTTTGTTTGTTTGTTTCTTAGCAGAAATAGTAAGACAATGAGTATTTACTTTTTCATTGACTCAAATTGGATTCCATTTAGAGTAAAACTAAGGGGCTATTTACACAGAACGCTTTTTTCTGCTTTCCCATTGCATGTAAACTCAGTAGATGGACATTTTTGACCATTATGCTCACGTCTCAAACGACACAATATTCTAAAAACATGATGCTCAAGTCAAAAGAATTTATACTTTTAAAAACTCATCTGGAGACCTTTAGTTTTTTCCCCAGTCCATTACCCATGTTCACGTTTTTCCATTCCACTGTGTGACTTTTCCATTGTTTTTCTACAGGATGTAAACGCACTGTTCACATCTCACACATGACATGGTGTTTTTAAAAACACTTTAACCTGTTAACTGTCACTCATGTTTTTGAAGATAGACATGAATGTGCATGATACAAACCTGAATTTTTATAATTCATGACTGAATACATTTTGTAACATGATTTTGATGTCCCATTTACATGGTAATGCAATGTCTGATTTTAAAAATGGGTTTGAAGGATGAATTTTGGAGATTTTATGTTTTCAAGTGATATATAACTTCTGATGATTTCTAAAAAGTGATAGG
>NW_020523657.1:0-66028 GCF_003368295.1 Carassius auratus
CTGTAAGTGAGTGTGGTTATCTGCATTTTATGTCGGAGAATAGCTGCACATGCTGTCAGCTGTGGAGAGGCTAGTAATGACACACATTTATCTACTCAAATGTGTGTGTGAATGGGGGTAACATTGCATTTAAACACTTAGGATTCCATCAAAAAGAGAGAGTGGTTGGAAGTGTGGCATACTGGTTAGAACATATTCTCCCTGATACAATGAGCCATGGTGCTCGTATGGGTGATAAAGGTTCGATTACAGCATATTCTGTTGCATTTGCCCTCTCCTATTCACTCCCATTTTTGGAATAAAGCTAAGGTGTTCTGGTTGCTTTTTTATTTTCAATTTGTCTTTTCAGTTTATTTATTATTTATTTTGTCGTCTTATTCTAGCATTGTTTTAGTTTAGTTTAGTTGTTACTTTTACTCTTCCAGAGTTTTAGTATTTTAGAGCTGCCACAATTAACTATTTAACCACCTAACTTAAAAAATTGTTAAGAATATATTTATTATTTTTCAACACTGTCTGGTGCTATTCTTAATTTATAGCATTTTAATGTTTGAAGCAGGTGGCTTGTAATGTTGTGATTAGGGATGCACCGAATCCAGGATTCGGATTCGGCCGAATAATGTACCACATTTTAAAACCTAAAACTATATTTGGCACATGTAAATATTCTTTACTTGGCCTATATTTCATACTCTATGTATATGTTTGGTCTTTGGTTCTGTATTTGCACATGTAAACATGTCACATTCCCTACTTGCAGAAAAAAATAAAGAAATTGTACTATTATATTTAATTTGCCAGTTGAATGATATTCTAATAGTTTTTAGACATTGAAATATATTAAAAATAATTGTCTTTATTAATTTACAGTAGGAAAGCCTCAGTGTTTGTGCTGGATGTTTGACCCTGGCTGATCTGTAAACTACAGTGTTTGCAGGTTCCTGTTAGACCGGCCGAGTGTGCACCAGTCCTGACGCCCGCTGACGGCCGCAGCGCCTGGCACCGCGTGCCTGTTAGTGGTGGGTGATTTATGAGGATTAAGTGGGCTTGTTGGCAGCGTGCTACTTATGGGCATCCAATTGACTGCCTGTTTCGTCCTCCTCCTCTTGCCCTCCTTACTCTTCCATAGCTCCGTGGGTGCTGTAGTCCCTGGCATGGTGGATGATCCTTTAGACGTAGCGGGATGCACAGTTCTTTCAGGAGCATTTTATAGAGCATCAATTAGTCTTGGGAAGCATGAAGGAATATTCCGTATGGTTTTGTATTAGCATCAGTTGTCCCAGTAGAAGTGGGAGGCATGGAATAGTGTTCTGCCAAGTTGATGTGCTCTACTAAGCTCAACTCGTTCATCTAGAACCTGAAGTGCTAGATTTGCCATTATTTGCCTACGATTCAATGAAGTAATGTCCAGCTGAAGTAATGTCAAGAGGACATAGGAGGTTGAATAGTATGACCTTGGTGAAGGAAATCAGTCTTTCCAGTTGTGTTATCATTTGGCTATGCGTACCACCGACCTGACTTTGTTTCAATGAAATGCTCCTTGTTTTTCAACCCCCATAAACTTCATCTGTTTTCATATTGGATTTCATTGACTGGTCCAAATCTGAATTTGAGTCCACCCTCTTCCCTCAGCGGGGCTCCTACTCCTTGTAGTATTTAACCAAGATATGGCTGCAGTAAATACACAGTAACATTGTGAAATTTTGTATTAAGCAAAATGAATGTATTCAATAGTGATTCACTTTAGCAAATGAGGTTGGATTCATACCAGATGGAATCCATACCGGACAAGTGCAGAATAGATATGACCGAAATGAGGATATGAGTCTAATTCTTGCATCCTTAAAATAGTGAGCTTTGGTTTATTAAGCACATCTACTGTGTGGAGCCCTATAGAGCTGGGTTTTATCTTGCCAAATGTTTCACTACATCTGTGGTCATTTCAGAAATAAACCGATTTAAAAAAAAAAAAAAAAAACGAAACATGAAATGCATCCACAAATGATACTCTCCTATGTCTACTGGCTTAGTCAACACATTTCATGTGCAGTGAACTTCTCCAGCTCACCCACTTTCCTTTCATGCTCTGAATGTGTGGCATGTCCCAGAGGAGACCTTAGCCTAGATATTAGAAATATCTCTCACGCCCCAGGAGAAAGATGCGCCAAACCTCGCCTTATGTCTCGTGGAGGAAGAGAGGATGGCAGAATAACAGACAAAAAGACTTAGTTTTCACAAGAAAGGCTAATGTGTTTCTGAAATAATTTTTTGTTACATGTTTTTATTTTTTTTTGCTTCATCACAATGGTAGATTGGCAATTGTGTCATCATTTCTCAACCTTATGACTTCCTAATCATGGTATGACCTTTTTTCTACTTTTCACAAAAAAAGCAAAAAAAAAACAAACAAAAAAAACAGAAAGAAAAGAAATGTTTTTGTGTATAAAATGAAAGTTAATTCCAGTGTTATTTTAGCATTATTAATATTGTCACGTTAAGGTGAACTCAGACATGAGGAAGAGAGCAGTAGCTATTTAAATGTTGTAGTTTTAAATAATACAATTACAAAAGTAACTGAAGAGAAATGATTAGGGAAAGAACAGTACAAAAATGAGATGTTGCAAGTCAGACTCGAACCTGCTTAGTCCATATGAGCATCATAGCCATGAGTTGACTGCCGTGCCACAATGTTCATTCTATTTTCTCTGGGGTTTTTTTTTTTTTCATGTTGGATACCAAAGGTGACACAAACAATGGTTTTTTTACCCGAAAGTGACATTATGACATTTAGAGATTTTCATTGCAGAACAGTAAGCCAGCTGGGCTGAATAGTATCAAGGATTACGTGATTCCAGATGTATAGAACGAAGGTAAAGAGAAAGGCTAATGAAAAATGGAAAGAAAAAAGGCTGGAATGGGAAAATGCTTAGCAGGGAACTGGCTCTCCCTCAGTCTGTGAGATAATGGCAGTAATTGGACTGACTCACGGCTCCTCTCTGTGTGTTTCTCTCAGATAAGAGCGCCGTGTGACTCTCCGCTGCTCTGCGACAGGCTCTCTCCATTTGGAATTAAATGTTCTGCATACAATATGTGGCGCGTGGCCAGGCAGTGGCTGAAGCTCAGGGCTGGAGCTCAAAATGAAATGGCTGTTTAAATCCCCTCGGTGGAGGCTTACAGTGGCCCCTACCCCGGCCTGCTGAGCAGAGCCCAGGACTTTAGGGGCTTTTTGCAGACGAGCCTCTCAAAGCGACTGCACTCAGACCTGATGTGTTTGGGCTTTAACTTTGCAATACATTTTGTGTTGTTTTTGTGGGGCAGACAGATTCTACTGATTTACTGGTTTTAAGGCTTTACATTTTGGATGTGGGCTTGGAACTGACCATCTAAATCTTAACTAAAATACTCCATATCAGTGCTGCAAGTAAATCTGATACTACCAAATAGGGATAGTTCCCCTTAAAATAGCAATTGTGTCATCATTCTCAACCTTATGACTTCCTAATCATGTATGACCTTTTTTTCTACTTTTCACAAAAAAGCAAAAAAAAAAAAAAAAAAAAAAAACACAAAGAAAAGAAATGTTTTTGTGTATAAAATGAAAGTTAATTCCAGTGTTATTTTAGCAGTATTAATATTGTCACGTTAAGGTGAACTCAGACATGAGGAAGAGAGCAGTAGCTATTTAAATGTTGTAGTTTTAAATAATTAAATTACAAAAGTACCAGAAAGTGAAAAAAAAAAACTAAACAAAAAACAGACAAGACCCGACCATGAACACAGGAAACACAAGGGTTTATATACAAGGGGGTTAATGAGATTAAAAAGATACATACAGTATCACAGAACAATCAGGCGACAGAGGGAGACAGGAACAGGAACTAGACAAAACTACAAAGTACACACACACACACACACACACACACACTCACACAAAACAAAAGCAAGAGCGACACAGAATACATTTCATATGGTCAATGTGTGGTGCGGGAGAGAAGCACATCAACAAGGCAGAGAATGATACAAAGTCTTTAATAATCCACATAGGGGTAATCCATAAGGCGAAGACAGAAACACATGTACACATCGATGAGACCGGACAAACACTGAACTGAATGCAACTTATAAGGAGAACTGAAAAGAGGGTAATTGACAAGACACACCTGAACATAATGACACAATTAACATGAGACAAAAACTAGGTCACACAGAGAACATGAGGAATGAAAATGCAACATAATGAGTCCAGGGGCGTTACATATACATAATATACTTTTTTTCCTTATTTTAGTGTATTTTTGGAATTTATTTATATATATATATATATATATATATATATATATATATATACATTTAGATATTTAAATATTTAGAATTATTGTACATATTATTATAACATTATTTACATTTAAATATTTATGCATTTTTTTCTTTGTCTTTTTTGTTTTGTTATTTTAGTACTTTTTTATTTTATATATTGTCTTCTCAACTAGATGTAATTTTTTTAAATAAGTTTATTTCAGTATAATATTTATATTGTATTATATTGTTTTATAATAGAATATGTATGTAGTTTTATTTTTCATTTATTTTATTTTTATGATTACCATTATTTCATTTTAGTTTTAATAATTTTAGTACGTCACTTTAAACTCAAATATTTAACCATTGCCTTGGCAACTAGCTGAAATAAAATAATATTAAGTTATGGATTTTAATAATCCTGCTCTATATGGACAAAACACACAGAGATCAAATCATACAGGTTCGGAACAACATGAGGGTGATTAAATAATGAAGGAATTTAAATTGTAGATTTGTTGGTTGTTTGTAGATTGTGTCGTGTCAGTCCATAGACTCATGTCCTAAATTTAGGTTGTTCTGCTCCGTTATGTCTTAGAGTCATCGACTCATCCCAGTCGATACATCTCGTGGTGTATCGATTTCTAAGTGATGCCATGTTGTTCGGTCGGCCTGCCTGAGCAGTGAGCGACGGTCCCTGTGGTCTCCTCTCGGTCTGATTCCTGTTGTAGGGCAGTGCGTGCTGAGGTTGAGCAGGTCTGATCTTCTGATGGCTCTGGCACCTGCAGTGATGCTACAATGCCACTGAGGCCAATTAACACATGAAAGGTGCTTGCCACCATCCGACTGGCACTGCCAGAGAAAGAATGCAAAGGAGGGAATAGTGGAGGTGCACAGGAAAAGAAGCTTGCACTGTTTCCTCATGCGATGACAAGGTGAGAGGCGAAAGAGAAGCAAGAGAGAGATGATGAAACAATTTAATGCTTCCTCTTGCCTCTTCCCGCTGCGGGGAGAGGAAACACTGCGAGAAAACAAGCCAAAACCTCCTTCAGGAAGAGTGATGTCACACTTTCCAACATTATTAACATCAACAGTATTACATTACATTGCCCTTCTGAAGTTTTGTATTTTAGTTTAATCCAGGCTTTAAAGCTGCAGTAGGTAACTTTTGTAAAAATATATTTTTTTACATATTTGTTAAACCTGTCATTATGTCCTGACAGTAGAATATGAGACAGATAATATGTGAAGAAAATCAAGCTCCTCTGGCTCCTCCCAGTGGTTCTATTGCCATTTGCAGTTACTGACCGCTCCCGGTAAGAAAACAACCAATCAGAGGTCCGGTCCGTAACTTTGTTTGTGTTCAAAATGTAGAAAAATGTATATAATAAGCGAGTACACCATGAATCCATTTTCCACACTGTGTTTTTAGCTTGTCCTTAATCACTAGGGTGCACCTATAATAAGTGTTTATATTCGGACTATTTTAGATTGCTTCGGGGGTACCGCGGCGGAGTAACCCAGCACCTTTGTGATTCTTCATAGACATAAACAGAGAGAAGTAGTTCCGGCTACAATGTTCTTCCGCAAGACGCAAGCAGTTCTGTTTATTAACTGCTAGAGCGTCAAAAGTTACCTACCGCAGCTTTAATATGTTCAAGATAAAGAAAGTGAAAAATCTTAAATGAAAGAAAGAATAATATATTTCATTTAATAGAAATAAATGTTTAAATTTTTAGACAAAAACAAAAAGACATTGAAACATTTTTTAAACATGTTTACATTTTTTTTTAAATAGTTATTTTACAGGAATATAAATATAAAATATTTAGTTTTATTTTATTGTTTGAATATTGATGTTCTTTTTGTTGTTGTTGTTTAGTTTAGTTTAGTTTCAGTTAGTTTGTTGTTTTAGTATGTCAAATTAAACCAAACAATAATGAATAATATTTCCTTAGCTGAAGTATTTCATT
Source organism: Carassius auratus (assembly GCF_003368295.1). Classification (NCBI taxonomy): domain Eukaryota; kingdom Metazoa; phylum Chordata; class Actinopteri; order Cypriniformes; family Cyprinidae; genus Carassius; species Carassius auratus. The sequence goes on from NW_020523657.1 coordinate 6,273, forward strand.
TTATTGCGTATAATATTTATAGTTTTCATTTTTTATTATAATGGAATATTTATAATTTTGAAAGTTATTATTATTAGTATATTATTATTATTATTATTTTAATATTCCCCCATTCAATATATTGTGCTGGTTTTTCAGAGAGAGAAAAAAAGAGCTTTTGGTTTGCGGTGTAGATTTGTAGCAGTGTTGTTTACGAGTTTTATTAATAACTACATATATGCTTAAAGGTGATGTGTGTGATATTAAAATGCTTTGTTTTAGTAGTCCAGTATAATATACAGAGGAGAAAATGATAATAGAAAGTACTGTGAGTCAAAGATAAAAAAAGCAAAATCATTTAAAAATGAACAATATTTTCACAATACTAAAAAGTCACAAATTAATTAATCAATTTACTTTTATTATTAATAATAAATATCACTTTTACAACCTGAAATTTTGACCTTGACACAGTCTCGAGTCTCTGCGGGGGTCTTCACTATGATGTCATTTTCTGTTATTTTTTTGTTTGTTTGTTTTATCTATCAGTCTATAGAAATAAAAACAATGCTTATAGAATTGGCATATTCAAGTCATTGTGTATATATTAATTGAATTGTTATGGTATGTTATATGTGGTAAATTATAAAAGACTTACCAATGCTGTGGCTCCTTAATTTGGCTAAACATATTCAAAATGCCTTCTATCTGTTCACTTGCAGCCCTTGCTGGGAGTGAATGAGATGCCGTGTCGAGGCTAGAGGCAGCGGTGGACTGTTCCCCAGTCAGTGGAAAGCCCCTCTAGATGAGCCAGTCACAGCCCCCCAGCTGCACGGTAAAGGAATAAGGATTTAATATGTCAACAGAGGCCGAGCTCCAGCCTGCTGCCAGACCCAGCGTCAGAAAGGACTCCAAGAAGAGAGGTACGAGCCCTCATACAGACAAACACACTCACACCCGGGGGGTTTGTTCAGTCTGCGGGGGTCAGCTTTAAAATCACAGGCATACTGTGCAGATACTACACACACAAATATAAATCCACAGTGCTAGAGCTGAAGTCTTGTTATTTGTAATTTTATTTGTGTGTGTGTTTTCATTTTCATTATAATCTTAGTTAGTATTTTTGGCATTTTAATTAATGTCTTTTTACTTAAATTGATCTATTTCAGTTTCAGTTAAAGGTGCAGTAGGGAACTTTTGTAAAAAAATATTTGTTACATATTTATTAAACCTGTCATTATGTCCTGACAGTAGAATATGAGACAGATAATCAGTGAAAAAAATCAAGCTCCTCTGGCTCCTCCCAGTGGTCCTATTGCCATTTGCAGTTACGGACCGCTCCCGGTAAGAAACAACCAATCAGAGCTGTGGTCCGTAACTTTGTATGTGTTCAAAATGTAGAAAAATTTATATAATAAGCGAGTACACCATGAATCCATTTTCCAAACCGTGTTTTTGGCTTGTCCTGAATCACTAGGGTGCACCTATAATAAGTGTTTATATTCGGACTATTTTAGATTGCTTCGGGGATACCGCAGCGGAGTAACCCAGTACCGTTGTGATTCTTCATAGACATAAACAGAGAGAAGTAGTTCCGGCTACAATGTTCTTCCGCAAGACGCAAGCAGTTCTGTTTATTAACCGCTAGAGCGTCAAAAGTTCCCAACCGCAGCTTTAAGTACATCAACTTAAACTAAATACAAATGAGAAATGTTGCAACTCACTGAAATAAATCTAAATACATTTAATATAAATAAATATTTATAGATTTTTCACATGTATATGTCTTTACATGCCCGCTACTTTTGTATTTTTATGCTCATTTACCATATTTTTCCTGTCGGCACCCTCATCTTAGCTGTGGTTCACACTCCTAATGGGGTACTCAGACAGATGTTTGGTATGGGACCAGTGCCAAGGGTCCGGTCGGTCATTGTATGGCACTGCATAGAGGAGACAGACTGTTGCCTCTCTTGTTATAATGAGTGTTGTTGCACTGCCCTCTCGTGATGCACCACCTGTTCCTTAGTGGCCACACAATGGTGTTTTGTGCCAGGCTATGAGCCCATGAGACCGTAGCAGCACAGATGAGGGGCATAGTGACACCAGATGTCCCACAGCGTTGAGAAATGGAGATCATACAGCGAGAGCGGGTGTCAACAGGACACAGGAGGATCATCTGATTCCTCCCAACCTTTTCATAATTTCAAACTGTCTTCAGTTTTTCAAGAACTGTCATGTTTTATGGTCAGAGTCGATCTACAAAGCAACGGTGAAGCCTAGATTGTTAACCTTTCTATTTTAACCGACAGTGTAAAAAACAAAAACAGGGGCACTTATGCCCCTGAGGAGGCACCTACACACAAATATGCTTCTGTCAAAGGTATTGCCTTGAATATTTAAGCGCTAAATGCTTATTCTCAACCGGTCAACGGTAACAAACAACATCCACCTGTCTCTTCACCGTCTTCACAACAAGCCTGACCCGCATCTCTGTTCCCTGTGGATTGGATGTAATTGCATCTGCTGTCTTTTACCCTAGAAACCATTTGAGAGCGACAAACTATCACGATTCCGTCTGTTTATGACCAAAAAACACCACTAATCTGTTGCTATTGGCAATGACCTTTCACCCCTGTGGGAACCAGTTTATTATGACATACAGCATCAGGTTAATGACAGCTTTCTCCTCGTTCAAAGAAATGATCTGATCCTCCTATGAGCTGCTCTCTCCATACTGTACATGCCTTACCCAGAATGCAGCAGTGGCCAACAGTGGAGAACGTAAAACCATACATGTTTGAAATGACATGAGGATGAATAAATGTTGACCAATTTTCTTTGTTCCTTTTGGGGTAAATGTTCATTATTTTACCTCAAATTCATCTCAAACAGTCAAATCAGGCAAAAACAGTCATAGTCTGGTTGTTTGACATGCTCTTGTCCTCAAAAAAGTACTACGACTATCAAAAATCATTTTCGTACAACTTTTTTTTTTTTTTTACTACACTGTGTTGGGTCTGTCCAGTGTAAAATGTTGTTCATGAAGAAGAACAATCATTTGTAGACCGTAAAGACCACCCACCATCATAATTATTAGGATACTGAAGACGAAGTCTCAGCATAACATCGGCGTAATGATATTGGTACACACACACTGAGGTTTTAAACATGCCGATAAATTAATTTAGGAATAATGAACCAGGGTTTAATGTGCAGCTGGATCCCACAGGTCCAATAAGGGAGAGCATAATAAGAAGGAGTGAAAATACACACACATCCACAAGCTCACACCCTAATAACTCTCTCTCTCTCTCTCTCTCTCTCACACACACACACACACACACTCACACACACACACGTAAGAATAAGTGCTCTTGGGGCAAGACATAATTAATATGAATATCATTAGGGCACATTATAACACTGCAACTAATAAATAACGCGTTCAATGCGGTGTTGATGAGCTCATCTCAGCTGCATTAACCCCCTTTCACTACCAGTCTCTCACCCTCTTATTTGTTTTTCTAATTAATAATGCAAATTGGAATTAATAAACCCTTTATTTAACCTCAGCTACTGAGGAAGTGAAAATAGTGAAGTTTTTGTGTGTTTCATGTAGCTGGAAAATGTATAGTAAAAATCACTATATAAAATACTCTGTTCAGAATTATAATGTGAAATCGAAACAGGCTTGGTCATGTACTGGTTTAACACAACAGACTACTAACCAAAATAATAATAACTATTGACTACTAACAACAACAAAAAATCAGCGAAAACAAAATATGTGTGTGTGTGCACGCGATATATATAGCATATTTTTTAAAGTTACATAATGCAATATATTTTTTGTATTATTTATTTTATTATTATGTATATTTGTATATATTTTTGATTATTTAATTTAAAATATAGTGGATAATCCACACAATAATGACTACCTTACATACTTAAATTTTATATTTAAATGTAATATAAATCTAATTTAACATCAAGATACATTTATGAGCAAGTGAATGGAACATTTAACATTTAATGTGGAAACTACTGTAAAATACAGCATCCAAATATTTGAAAAAATCTGTAAATAGTCACATTCTTCATGAGATCAGCTTTAGTTTATTCACGGTGCAATACATGCTGGAAAATTAGCATGGGTGTGTTACTGTGGACATCACACTATTACAGTTAATCTGTAGATTTACAATAGATTACTGTAATACAGTCAAATAATCAGTTTAATTTCCCAGCACATGGAGCTACATCAGTTTATTTTCTTCTCTTGAAGTCACAGTATACCGTTAATACAAATACATATAAAGTGGAACAAAAAGAAGGGGAAGAAAAGAGGAGGCCGCTTCCCTAACATTATGATTTCTGCTAATGTATTCATGATAGTGTTGTCAAAAAACCCGGTACTTCGGTACCAAGTCGGTACTAAATTTTACATTTAATGTGACGGTACTAGTTTTCTTTAAGTACCGGTACTACCGACGTCCCGTTCAAACCCGGTTCAGCGCAATGATTTCCGCGAAGCAGAAAACGAGGACGGAATCTCGAAATCCAGTCATGAAAATTAAACTTACATTTTGATATGGAAAGTCATGGAATTTGTCAAAGTTAGCATAAATTAATCAAATCAAATCTCCATATGGACCATAAATTGGTACAGAGAACCGTGGATTTTCACTGGTATTGGTACCGAATACTGAAATTTTGGTACCATGACAACACTAATTCATGATCTTGTCGTGATCAAAGCTATATGATTGTATTTAAGCAAACTGCAATTTCTCGCCTGTGTGGACCCTGCCTCCTTAATAAGATGCAACATTGTTATCGAGAACAGGGGGTGGTATGTTGTCTCTATTGTATTTTTAGAGAAGTTGTCAGATTCACACTGCACCTCCTGTCAAACAAACGCTTTAGTGGAAGACATACACATAAGAGCAGGGATATTAAATATATAGTGTATTGAGTGTTTCATTGAGTGCTGTGGTTTTGTTCGATAGAGATACTGTAATCACCAGAACTGAGTGCTTAATTGATTTGATTCTGAATGGTACTGTGTTTTCTTGCACTGGTCTTTTGTAGAAGATATGGCTCACTGTCAGAGTTGACGTGCAGGGGATTATTAAGCTCTGATACTGATCATTAAGCTGTCCAGATCTCTGTCTTTCTTCCATATTAACTTCCTTCATTCCATCTTTCCATCTAGACTTCCTTTTTTGCCACAAATCAGTGACTGGCAGCTTTAGAGGGAGGCTCATTGCCAGTGGGAGGGCTATGGCAACACCATTTCATCAAACATATGGAATAAGAATAAACATGGAAAGGATTTTTAAATTAACAGGAACAGAACTGGAAGGAAACCAAAGCATTCTCTGTGCCAAAGCATTCTCTGTGCTCATTGGCTCAATGCATGTGACTGTTCTGTAATCTCCATTGATGTGCATCATTTAGAACTTCATTTGAAAATGCCTTTTAAATTCTGATTTAAATCCTGAATTTGAGTTGAGGTAGGAAACAAGATGCAGTGGACTTTGAATATTAGAAAAGAAAATCTGAAAATGAAAGAAACCACTTTATTTTTTATTATTGGTATTATTATTCTCATTGTTTACTTCTACACTACTGGAGTTTGCTGTGATTTATATTATTTTATTTTGTGAAAGAAGTCTATTATACTCTCCAGGGCTACATTTATTTAATCAAAATCCGGGAAAAACATTACATTGTTAAATATCATTATAAAATTGTCTAGTTTTTATTTGAATGTTTTCAAATGTATTCCTTTGATTGCCAGCTGAATTTTCAGCTTCATTACTCCAGTCTTTCCTTCAGAAATCATTCTATTATGCTGATTTGCTGCTCAAGAAACATTTATTATTATTATCAAAATATATATGAATATAAAATATAAAATATGAATATATATATATATATATATATATATATATATTTATTTATTTATTTATTTATTTATTTATTTTGTGGAAATGAAAGATTCCAATAAAATAGTTGAAAGAAATTGTTTTATTTGAAATAGAAATATTCTTTGAAGTTTAATTTAATATAATTTAAGGGCGCTTTAAAACAATTTAATGAATCATTTCTGAATAAACTATATATATGAAGAGTTTGGCTCTAAAACGCAACAAAAATTTTCCAACAAAATTGGTATTTTTTTTGGTCCATATTGAAATGTCAAGTTTTAATTGACACAAATTGCGATATTCGTCGAGTTATTAGGTAATTTCTACCTTTTTCCCAAACCATGACAAATGCCAGTCTCCATTTTCTGCAGAATGCGATATATCCGCTCAACCAATCAAAGCGCACCATTCCACACACTCCAGAGTCTAGACAATATTGGTGGCGCTTTGAATACACTCCGCATCTTAGTTTTACTCATCTACTTTGTACTTTGTGATCAACAAACAAGGGCTGTGTGATGAGTGGGGTGGGGCCGAGAGCCTTGCCTCTCACCGGTCTCGAGTCTCAGGAAGGAGCTCCAGAAGGTTAAAAAGGAGGAGTTACAACAGTGAAGGACGAGAGAGGACCAGGCCTGGATTTTATTTTATTTTATTTTACTTTACTTTACTTTACTTTATTATTTTTTTAACATTCAAATCAAACTTAATAAAAACAAAACAGCAAAACAGCCCCTCGCGGATGACTGCTGCGCACAAACAAAAACAAAACCAAAGCACAAAATAAAATCCAGGCCTGGTCTTGTCTCATCCTTTTCTGTCATAACTTGTCTGGCATCACCGTTTCTGTTTAAAAAAACGTTGTGCAACGTTTTGTCGGGGCTGAACGCAGCCCTGTTCTTACGGCTCTCGGCCCCGCCCCACTCGTCACAGGCTGCACGATAAATCACATGTGATTGTCATCTGCATATCATCAGTAAAGCTGGTTCTGTGATTAATAGTACAGTAAATCTCCATCACGTGCTTTTAGATGGAGTGACATTTAATACACAGAGCCATAGACCACTGACAAGCTGCACTATATTGCGTTCATTAAATGAATCGCAATCGATTATGAGCATGATATTGCTTAGCTTGCCATTGTCAGGATCTTTATTAATGCCATTTATGTTTTTGTTAATACAGCACATAGTCAACTAAATGAATTTAACATGGCAAAAATGAATGCACTTTTTTGAAGCTGAAAATAAGCGAAATGTGATTTTGGAATTTCTGTGTTCTAATGTTATATTGTTGTTCATGTTCTTGTTCATAATGAAATGTTATTTTATGGCTGTAATTAATTCATAGCATTAAACAGATGATCCGCTGAATTCATTTTGAAAGTGATGAGTGATGGATGTATTTTTATTCCAGTGCCCATATATAAGTATTGATTATGATGTAATATAATTAGTATTGACCAAGTTCAGATTCTGATAAATAAATTAAGGATAATTGCATGTTGCTTATATTTGAAATGCCAACTGCTGCATTTGTATTTATGTTTTGGTTCATATTTTATTTTATTAAAAAAAGAAAGAAAGAAAGAAAGAAAGAAAGCAAGAAAGAAAGAAAGAAAGAAAAAGAAAGAAAGAAGCGTATTTTATGAACCAAAGTGGAAAAAAATTGCTTTAAAGGTTGCTATGGTGTGTGGGTTGGTTGCTTTTCTGGCCTGAATGATCTCACCCACAGTCTCTGATATTCTGCTTTTTTGGTTAGATTCCAATCCCTCCTTTAGTTTAAACTTTGTCACCAATGTCATTATCCACCATTTCAGCATCCATCATGTTTAGCATCCATCAAAAAAACAAAAAAAAAAAAAAAAAAACGTCTGATTAGTGATTTGAGGTTGGGGTATGTTTCATTTTTGAAAGTCAAAAGTGATGGTTTCCCTTTTTAAAAAGTTGATTGTCATTTTAAGATTTATCCTTCCTTTTCCCAACTTTAAAATAATCAGATATGCTTGGAAATATTATATTTGTAAAGCAGAAAGGCTGAGGAGAGACGTGAAGTTCTGACAGGTCCCAGGAGGGAGCATATGGTGTGTGGTGATTAACACGATGAGGAGAGATTTTGGGCCTTTTGTCACGGTGACACAGATGAAGATCTAGACCCAAATAAAGATCTTATATTAGTAATTCATACAGATACTCTGTGATATGCTTCAGAGACCGACATCCCTTAGCCTTAGGGCAAAGAGAAAGACACCCGGCTGATGAAACACTAACGAAATAATATATCAAGCCGTCTGTGACCCAGGTGAAGTTTTAAGTCCTTCACGAATTTAGGACGTTTTCAGTTTTAATTTGTGAATTACCATAGCGGCCCTCCGTAGGCCTCACACAGAGTGACAGGGGCACAAAAAGTGGGTGTAATTAACTGGGATCATGCTGGGATTTCATCCAACTAGTCTCATGAATTCACATGAATTTGAACTTAGCGAAACATGATTGGAAAAGGTTGATAGGAGACGATGTGTTTTGATTATTTGCTCAGGTGTTTACACTCAGTGTGGGCTATGGATGAACAAGGAGATGACAGGTTTTTTTTTTATTATTATTATTATTTTTTTTACAGTTAATAATAGTAATATTAATGCTACAGTATTTTGGATAGAAAACAACCACCAGGTGATGGCAATGCAATAGCCTGCCATCACCTCCAAGGGCAAATAGCTTTTAGCTCACATTAGAGTTATTGTAGTTATTCTGCTGCATCTCCTGGTGGCATTTAGTAACAATATGTATAGTTGCTACTGTACAGTATATTATCAAATTAAACATTTGTTCAGGGCTGTATTAAGACAGTGTGGCACTACATCTAACTTTAACTTCAATGGTAAACAGGGAGAGTACAGTCAATCACTTCTGTGTCATTGTCGTCCTGAGCTCATTCTTCACTCGTTTTTAAAAAAAACAACTTTCGATCCCTGGAACATTTTGAATTTTAGCTAAACGTCTTGCGTCCTTGTCTGTCTTTAACTTTCTTTTTGCAAAACCACCCAGTTGACGTCTGTCCATTTTGATTCATTTTCTGTAGCCGTAAAAAAAAAATGACACATTTGCGCGTACTTGTTGTGGACCAACTGAACTCTGACAGATTGGAGACGGAAGGGGGGGACTGTTAGTGGTCATGAAATCTTTATTTATTTATAATTTATTATTATTATTATTGTTGTTAAGTTAGTGTTCATAAACGAGTTATGTATGGTCTTTCCAGAATTTCTAGTTAATAATAAAACAATTTACAAACCAATTTAGAAAAATATTTTTAATGTTTGTGTCATGTGGTGCCCCCATAGTTGTTGTGAATGGTTGGTGCCCCTGGGCACTGGGCCAAGTGCCCTTATGGATAATCCGGCTCTGCATTTGTTTGAAACCTAGCTATAGATCATTTATTTATGTGCTTGTCTGTTTGTTTGTATGTTTATTTTATTGTACAAAAAAAGAGCTTTTCTTTCTTTCTTCTTTTTTTTTTAAGCATCTGATTTATATCAAAATTTTCCACCACTACATGGCCCCTGCTAAGGCCCCTTTTTACCCTGTTGTGTAAGTACAATTATGTGCATTATTGCAGTTATTCTGCTGTGTCCTCTGGCAGCATGTAATATGTATAATTGCTACAGTACTCAAAGCAAGAAGGTCATTTAACTGGAATAACATGGAATACAAGATACCATGGGATATTTCACATTCTTTTCAGTCATTTTTTAGTATGTTTGTGCTTAAAAAAGTGAAACATTTGTATACAATTGATATGAAACCCAGCTACAATTATATATATATTTCTTTTAATCGCTTATGAAGGATGGATTTCTTGCTAACTCACTGTATTTAATGTTCTTTAATTATCCTTCAGAAAGCCTTTTCCCCCTTAAAGCCTCTGATATGTTTTCCCTCTATAAACGGCCGCTGCCTAGGTCACTTTTTGCCCTGTTTTATGTCTCTCTAATCAAAATGCCACTGCATTTATGTTTTTTAATGTTTTATTTCACAGCCTTGACATTTGTTTTGATTGCCTTGATTGTCTTGAACGACCCCTCTGGAGTCAATATACATGGAATGATGTGATTAGAATTTAAAAGTACAGCAGAAATTTCCAGAATGCCTAAAATACGACAACGGCGCTACATTTGCTAAGAGTGATTACCTGATTCTCTCCTCCTGCCTTTGTACAACCTTTGTGCACTAATGTGTAACCATTCGCCACATTTAAATGAAGACCTTTGACACTATGGTTGCATAACTGATATGATGACACAGAAACATGCTTGAATTTTAAGTGACAATATTTCCCTCAGAGGCAGGGAACGAGACAGCGTGCATTTTCTTGTGGGGATCCTCACGCCCCATTTGCTTTCGCCCTCAGGTTTCTCTCTCTCTCTCGCTGCCTCTCTTTCACCGCTGTAATTAAATGAAAATTTATGTGCGATTTTTCCATCTGACGATCAGGGATAATCACAGCATATTACAACACAGCCTGCTGAGATGGGTAAGCAAACAGCGCGCGGCAGAAAGACTGTGTTTGTGTGTATTTTAATATGAGCAATTGTTGCATTAGACTGCAGTTATGTGTTTAGGATTTACTTTAAATATTTGTTGTATATATATATATATATATATATATATATATATATATATATGTATTTATTATTGATTGTGCAAAGCAAAAAGCATTTTATACTCATTATTACATGCTCAATTTGCCATCTCTCAGACTACAGACCCCAATGATGAGCAGTTTACTTTCCTGTTGATGCATTTCCTGTTGAAACAGCAAGAAGAAGGGCTTGTGATTGGAAAAAAAGGGCTTTACAGGGCACGTGATTGGACAAAAAATCGATGTGGTTCAGTGTGACTCATCAATATTTTTGGTCTGTTTATCTGGAAGAGAAATGTAATGCAATTGCTTATAGTTGCCTTTGGATGGGCTTTGAATATACATGGTAGAATTTTCTGTAAACTTCAATCTGCCATGACTTTCACTAAGGGTATCTTGTGGTCAGTATTTCAGATAGCTCCATTCATCAGAAGGAAAGCCATGAAAGTCCTGTCTCTGAGCAGGCTGCATTTCACAGTGACACTGTGTTTCAGATGAACTTGATTCTGGGCTGAGAAACAGCTAAAGCTTTACGCTTTACGTCTGGTTAATTCATCAGTCTACTTAATTTGAAGAGAACAGAATCCCTTTGTGATTTACTGTACCTCATGGTTCATCCTCACAGAGAAGCAGCTGTGGATGGGTTTTACTGATAGGATCTTTATCAATTGACCAGTGAGCTGCTTTTAGTGTGTGGGGTTTGTAAGATACCGAATGAATGTTGAAGTAGACATTGTGGTTGTTTGTAGAGCAGCGATTACTAGATGAAAACATGGCTTGTGTTAAGTTGGTTTGGATGAGTTCTATAACACTAATCTGGCTGAAGTTGTCCTGGAACAGTCTTGAATACCTTCAAAATCTAGGTCACTCAGGCTCTCACATGCAAACACACACACACACACGATAAACCCTGGAGCTGTCCATGACTAGAGGCGAGATGTCCTCTGGGCATTTGTTCATGACACATAATCACACTTAGAAAGAGAGCCAGAAAACAAGAAGATAGTATGCTCACTACCTAGAAAGCATGTTTAAGCATCACACATGCTCCCAACATAACACCCTTCCAAAAAGAAGGTTTCTTCTAAAAACATTTGTCCAAATTCTGAGGCAGCGATGCATGTGCAACAAGCTCAGAATTGATTTATTTATTTAAATAAATAAATGGCAGTTTATAATTCAACCCAGACTCATTGGAAAAACACACCTGGAGTGACATTTCTGCAAAATTATATTATGTTATATTTTGCAAAAGTGAATCTTAAATTTGGAACCGATGTGGTGAATCTATCAGCGTTATATGTTGGCTGTTAGGGTTGGGCTGATAGACGATGGCATCGTGATACCCCCTGCACCCCCCCCCCCCCCCATGGAGCGGAAGTACTTACCACATATTTTACAAGAATATGTGTTTGTCAGTAGTACTGAGGATCTGCAAATCATTCGCCATCATCCTCAGTCCTCTCTCCTTACACAGTGTCTAAACCAGACACAAAAGTTGTCATGTGGCGCCGCATCAGCTAAAGACTTCTGCACTGGACGCGACATAGAGACCGTTGAAAATCATTTGAAATTTGTGTCAGTATATCATAAATATATCAGGGAAGCAGTTTACTGGCAGGAATTTGGGGTGTCATGCTGCGCCGCATTCATGTAGAGAGCATCACTGATTATAATAAGTTCTATTGACTGATCTATATATAATTAATCTCTATACATTACCCCCCCCCCCCCGTCTCGTCCCCGCCAATGTCATCATCCATCGTCCAATCCTACTGGCTGTTGTATGTATCATGGCATATCAGAAGTGAAATGTCCAATGAGTGGCACGAAAAGTCAATCTTCTGCCATGTTTTGAAAATAACTTACAACCTAAACCTAAATGATAGTGTTAACCTAAGCTAAAGTGACGCATTTGCTGAAGTAGCAGTACCATATTAACTTGCATCAATTCTACGTGGACCACAAGCACTGTGATTGGTCTACTAGAATCCCTATCGCCATCTGTACTTGAGTTTTGTGAGTGTTTATGTGCACTTTAATATATTTTAACATTACACCTTCTTATATAAAATAAAGCAAAGCAAAGAAGTCTTATCAAATTAATTATACTACAACAGTATACAGTATGCCATATTTTCCTTTTCCGTCGTTTTTCTCTTTTTTTGTAGTTTTAAAGGGGCCATATGATGCTGCTATAAAAAGAACATTATTTTGTGTATTTGGTGTAATAAACCATATGCAATTTGAGTTTCAAAAAATGTGTTATTTTTCTGTACATTATTGTTTTTCCTCTATGCCCCCTGCCTTCTGAAACGCATCAGTGACCAGACATAAACATTTAACCCCATCATAAACATGATATAAATATGATTTCTAGTCTTGTCCTCTTTTGGAAGGCCAAACAAAGTAGTTTTGCTTTCTAAATGAAACAGCATCACACACCGCGGCCTTGAATCAGCGGAGTCCTAGAGTGATCCACGGCCTAACTTTTATTAAGAATAACTCTTTGGATTTTAGACTTTAGTCTTTGAAACTTTACAGATCTTCTTCATGCACCAAAAAAACTTGTATCACTCCAAAGTGAAAGGAAAAATTGAAATCGCATCATATGACCCCTTTAAATAATGATTTAATAATTTGATATATATTTGGTCAACGCGAACAATGGGGCAGAAGTATAAATTAAAACTAATGCATAGCCTACAGTGTGGAGGCTACGGCGTAGGTCTGATGCATAAGTGTAAATCAACCTTAAAAAGGAATAAATGTTGTTGTTGTTTCTTTACCTCCACTAGTGGTAACTTCATCAAGTTGTATGTACTTTATAGGTATATTTTTGGAGTTTTGCTAAAATGTAGATGCATTTTTAATTGAGCTGATGTTCTTAGGCATTTTCTTGTTTAAACTATTTCAGTTTAAATTTAAAATCTTAATCAAATGTGTTATCTTACAATATTTCTGTAATAATACTTTTTAAGCATCAAGCTTAGCGGCATGATAATGTCATGCCTCAACAGGCAGCTGCTTATGTAGACAGTAGAAGGCAAATGCAATTAGGTTTTTCAACAGTTTGTTACAGGCATATAATTTCTGATTCGTGGTACAGACAGTAGCTTCACCCCAGAGAAACTGTTATTCCAACCCTTTTAAAATTCAGCTCATACTGCTTTTATACACTGGTGTGTTGATTCTTTTATAAGGCAAGATGGAAAGGCCAAGGGAGGACACAGAGTTGAAGAACGAGTGTGTGCAAGTTAGATCAAAATTGCATATACTGTATATTCCTCCGAAAGAGCTTGACATACTGCTGCTACATACATCTGAACACAGAACATAAAGAATATCTAATAGCAATATCCATTCATAACCACCCGCCACCTCACAGAGAACAGGAGGTGAATGTGTCATATAAACAGAAAAAAAAAAAAAGAAAAACCTTTTGGCTTTCTTCATAATTGTATCCTTCAACCTGCAGCTACAATTGTTTATTTATTCTGATTCTGACTTGGTAACTTCATGTTGCCATGGATACATTGACTGGCCGATAAGAACACGCATTCAGTCAGGAGCTCAGCTTACTTTGGCAGCAAAACATTATTTTTATATTCTCTCTTTTTTCTTTAATTTTAGTTTAGGTTTTATTTATTTTATGTTATTTTGTCTTTTTTTTTTCATTTATTAGTTTTTGTTTTAAAAAATTCAATGTAGTCAATTACATGACAGGGTTAGTCATGTGATCTCAAAAAGGTGGCACCTCTACATGAGATACATTTGTAGTACATTTGTATTAATCAAATTATTTCAGTTTTAATTTAATGTTAGTGTACCTTATTTCAGTGACATTTCTCAGAATAACCCCTGTTAATTTCTGTTTTAATTAACTAATATATTGCATTGTGTACCTTTAACTGTGAGATTCCGAGGTCAACGTAATTGAGAATGAATTTTGATTAATGATAGTCAAAGATAGTTTTAGTTGTTTTTTTGGCAGTCATTCTCTGACAGGTATGAAAGGCATTTAGAAATCAGCGTTGAAAAGACACATCGAGTTGCCTGTTGCCACCTCTGATTGTACATCTTTCAGATCAGACATTATTCAGTGTCTCTGACTGCTGTCATTTTCTAACCTATTCAGCTCTCTGACAGATTAAACAAAACCGCTGCTGTTCATGATGAAATGATTCTGATTTCTGCTCTGTATTCTCTCATTGGCCCTGTTCTCTGATATGTTTTAATAAACTTCGCTGTCATTACAAACCTGTCTGGCTGATATGTTCACATCTATGTGCTTGTGTGTGTATGTATGCCCCTGTGGACATGTTTAATGCAGCTGTGTGTGTGTGTGTGTGTGATGCATTTATTTGGTGGCAGTCTAATCAGATAGCAGTAATTGTGTTTACCCTGCTAAGAGAACATGTGCGCAGTAATTGGTGCCTTGATTAGATCCGCTGTGGCTGCTAGTCTGCTATGCAATCTCCTATTAAAAATGCATTTGAAATAGGACGAGCAGGCTGTGGCTTCACACTATTTGGTGTTCACTAATTCTGCCTTAGTGACGTAGATCTAACTCAGGTGAGATGGCATATTTAATTGAACGCACTGTACTTCTATCCTTCACAGCCTAGTTTTCATTCCTGTCACAAATTAAATAAGGTGCAAACCTGACTAAGGTCTGTATAGAGCGGGTCGGATGGATACAACATGTCCTAAATGTCACAAAATGATGTGTAAAATGATGAAATATCCTCAAACAATGTACTGTGTGTGTAGCACCTTCTACTCTGCACAGTGCGGTCAGATAGACATGTAGACCATTCCAAACTCATGGCATACTTTAAAACAATAAGCATGCTCATTTAATTAGCTAGTTATATGGAAGTATGGAACTACCGTATAATTACAGTACCATTCAAAAGTTTGGATTAAGGTAACATTTTTTAAGTGTTTTTGAAAGAAAACATTTTAATGCTCACCAAGGCTGCATTTATTTGTCAAAAAAAAAAAAAAAAAAAAAGTAAAAACAGTAATACTGTGAAATATTATTACAAATTAAAATAACTGTTTTATTTGAATGTGTTTTAAAATGTCATTTATTCCTATGATGGCAAAGCTGAATTTTCAGCATCATTACTCCAGTCTTCAGTGTCACATGCTTCCTCAGAAATCATTCCAATATACTGATTCGCTGCTCAAGAAACATTTATTATTATCATCAATGTTGAAAACAGTTGTGCTGCTTAAAGGGGACTATGGATGCAAAATTCACTTTTACATAGTTTTTATATATAAATGTGTCTAGCAGTGGTTGGACAGATCCACCCTACAATGATCTATTCACTTTTCACCTATTCATCTATTCACTACATCCCTCCAAAGCCTAAACAGTCTCAATTATCAAGTCATTTTGACTTTCTGAGCAATATGACAACATACTGATCAAGTCCTGCCCACAGCCGCTGATATATTATGTCACACTTCACTCTAGCAAGTCTCTAGTAAGTTTCTTCTGTGTGTAAAGACGCTGCAGGCCGTGATGTAACACGAATCCATGAATTAATGTTCTGAAGTATAGTAAACTTGAACAGATTTCCCATCCCTTTTATAGAGGATGCATAAAGAGGAAACTTGAGGCAGAATGCATTTCGTAACAACCAGTGATGGAGGAGAAAACCTGCATAATTTGTGAAATACTACTGTTATTATGTCATTAAATATAGTTTTCAGGTGAGAATGTAGTTTAAGACTCAAATATGTGGTTTATTTATAAAACAACACCTATTTGAAAATTTGCTTCAGCGATTTCTGAGATTAGTGGTCATGTATTCCACGGGGACAGCAGCCTTACCTCGTCTAGTCATTCTGATACTTGCATGCAATATAATTTATGCATTAGCATTTAAAGAGACTGGTCGCTGTGAAAAAAAAAGCTGTTTTATACAATGTTAAAAAAAAGGTAAATCAACACCTCTTTTACCTTGTCAAAAACAGCTTTGTCTACTGTATATTGAGGATTTAAAAAAATATATATATATGTTACAGATATTTCATAAAGACCCTAAAGAATACCAACTTGTGTGTGTGTGTGTATGTATGTGCATTTTGATCAATTTTATGCACCCTTGCTGAATAAAAGTATTGATTTTCTTTCTTTCTTTTCTTTCTTTCTTTCTTTCTTTCTTTCTTTCTTTCTTTCTTTCTTTCTTTCTTTCTTTCTTTCTTTAAACGACTGATTCCAAACATTTGAATAGTGTATATGCATTTGTGATCCATGCTAATGCTAGTAGTAAAATGTGTTTCCATGTGTTACTAAATTACATTTATTTGTGTTACACATCATATGCGTGGTGTCAAGGAGATTTGGAGGAAGTCTGTGCAGAATATGAGGAATCTTTCCGCCTCACGGTATGGGTTCTGCTCCACTCTATTTGTGAAACTAATTGCCTTGTAATTAAAATGATGCTAAGATGTGAAGAATAAATCTGCTCATGTTTATCTCTTCTCCCCTCTTTTCTGCTTCTGACTCTTTCTCGCTCTCGTTCTCCCGTTTGTCTTTCTCCTTCTGGGTTCTGAGGGACAGTTGATGTAGAAGGCTAAAGATATCGGCCCAGTGTGTGTGTGTGTGTGTGTGTGTGAGAGAGACTGCAGCAGCAGTTGGCTGTAAGTGTAATTAAATGTGAAGGTGGAAGAGAGGAGTGAATTGCAGATTCATTTATCTTCTGCCAGTCAGATAGATACGGTGAGTGCATATGAGGATGGCTGGCAGTTATTCGTACAGCGCTGAACTGGAATTTGAGTAATGCTGTTTGCTGATTGAACTTCAGAGTGGGGTAAGAGAAGAGCAGCATGGGTATAGTGTCATGTAGCACTGTTGAAATCTCTCACTTTCTCTCTGGTTTCTGCACATGTTGGACACAGTTGGCAGCAGATACATTATTTTCTTTCTCACTCTTCTGGGAAACCATGTGTTTTTGCCAATTCAGAGCCAACAAGACCAGCGTGAGTTAGTAGTGGTTTGGTGCCGGTCTAGTTGACATTTTACTTGCTCTGACAAAATTTTTACTGGTACCTCCACAAATTAATTTTTAGCAATGTAATTTCGAGACATTCGAAAACACTGCAAAATCTGGTTTAGTTTGAAAACCTCTGGGTTGCGTTTTAGTGTAAATGGACCAAAATTGCGACTTTTGAAAACGATCTAAACAACATTCACTCTGCATATCCTTGACTACTGTGTAAACAGTAACATCATGCTCATTGTTGTACCTGCATGAATGGTCATGTGGCATGTGTTTTCGGTTGTGTAGTGTAGATGGGGGAACGTTTCTCCAACGCAATGAAAACGGAAGTGTAGACATGGATTTTTTCATTTTAAAACACCATTTTAAAATGAAAACACACTAGTGTAAACTGGACCTGAGACTGTAATAGTGGACTAGCGATTAGATGAGTTTACCTGTTCGGTGTGATGACGTTTAATGGCCATGTCAACCTCTGTAGTCCCATTTAGCAAGACAAGTAAAAGTAAAGTGTTTTTTTTTATGTCATTAAGTATTTTATGTTATAGAATAAAACATGAAAATATATTAAACTTGTGTGAAGCATAGACATCCAAAAAATCCAATCAGAATTCCATTGGCTTCAAGACAATGGAATCACAAGTGCTAAAGTGCTAACTTGTTTCTAGGTTTTGGCCTGTTTTATGCACTTCCCTCAACAGTCTTGGGGAGAAAAAATAAATAAATTAACAAAATATAAATAAATCAAGAAACCATCTGGTCTGCCACCCAGTAAAACCAGCTAAACACCAGCTTGTCCACTTAAAGACTAACTTCATTAATATCAGAAAACCAGCTTAGGCTTGTTTAAAAAACAATACACACCCTCAATATAAAAACCAACACACTATGGCGTACTGTATGTGCTCTGTATTGGTGCATTGTGGGAAAGTAGCGTTTTACCTTCTGTCCACTTCTCAGTGAGTCAAACCCAATACACCCACAGCTCTGTGTTCTCTTGAGAGCCATGTTTATGAGTGGACCTCAGGACATGCCACACTCCGGTCAAAATGTCAGATCACTGGTGTGATTCAGTGGCTCGCTGCATGGGGAATGACGTTAGAGGACACAAGAAGGCATAAGGAGAGTGAGCGGGGGATAAATACTCCTGACACACACACACATACACCCCCACGGATGCACAAACTTTGAAAGTTCTGCTCGGCTGACTCATAAGTAGTGGCCATTCTTCACCCCATCTGCTGCTATCTGTCCTTCTCAAGACAGGAAAGGTGGGCACTTCTTTCTCCTTTCTCTCCACTCGCCTGTTTTCATCTGTTTAGTTTTCTGATTTGTATTTATTTATTTATTTATTTTGGTCCTTTCAAACAGGATCTGGTGGATGAGTGTGATTTTGGCAAGCAGGAGAACCTGGATCAGCATCTTTTAGAGCATTTTTTCTTGAAAAGTCTGTTTCGTGTGTCCTAACCAGACTTGACACAATGACCCTTAAAACCATAAATCATGCATTTTCCCTGTTAATCTTCCAAGATTTTCTCCTAAACAGCCACAACAAGTGATGCATTTCACACTGGCCCCAACATTAACGATTTGATAATAATAATTATTATAACTTTCAAATAATGTAAAATGTTTTTTTTTTACACTTTTTTTTTCATTTAAACTTTACATACATAAAATATTGTTTTATATTGTTTTATATTTTAAAATAATAATAAAAAGTGTTTTTGAATAGCAAATCAGCATATTAGGCTGATTTCTGATCATTTCACTATATAACTATTTTACAGCATTTTACCAAATAAATGTACTGTAGCTTAGGTGTGCTTAAGAGTCGCCTTTAAAAAAAAAACATTAAAGAGATAAAATGAAAAATCTGTTGTTGTTGTTGTTGTTTTTTCTACTGTGAAAATCAATGGCAACCACCAACTGTTTGATTACTAGCATTCTTCAAAAAATATTATTTTATGTTCCAAATAAGAAAGCAACTGATACAGGTTTGGAATCGACATGTGGGTGAGTAAATGATGACAGAATTTTCATTTCTGGGTGAACTATCCCTTTAATGTTTAAAGACGACTCTTAAGCACACCTAAGCTACAGTACATTTATTTGGTAAAATGCAGTGTTGATGAATTGAATCAATCACAGTAAACCGAATGTTTTAAGTTTGCCAAGGCACAAAAATATATGTCCAAGTTGTACAACACATGTAACTTCACATGCCTAACTGTCTGCAGTTTGTAACATCAAGGCAATATTTAACATTCATTGAGGACATATAATTCACTGATGATTTAAACTCTCTTGTATCAATTAAATAATCTAGCCCTTTTCTCTCTAGTCCTGTTAATCAGCCCATAACCACTTTCCTCATGGTAGCACTGCTCTTTCTAATCGACATCCCCAGAGTCACCTCAACTTGTCCCTGTTTCATGGCTCCAGCCTGGAGCTGTAGCAGTGTCTCCTTGTTAGGCACCTCATATTGATTGCCTACACTTCCCACAAAGCAATTTGTTCAGTGGCATCTCTTAGGGCACTGTCTGTCTGTAAAGAGTGTTATCTGAAGGCTGTTATCAGAGGTGGTCAGAGCTCCATTCGGTGTCATATGGAGACGTTGAATGTTAATTGTGGGGTCAGGAGTTAATTGGCTAGTGTTGGACTGTGCGTAGACTGTGTCCGCCTGCAGATATAGTCAAGTGTGTGTATACCTGAAAGAAACTAGCTATTAGCATTCCTGTTCATTTCAAAGGGTCTAACAGACCAAAAATAGCGGTGTTGAAACTCAGAAACTGATTTGAGCTCTAAAGCTCTCATCGTGCCACACAACGACGGAGTAATTACGTACTGTCAAAGGAATGGCTGAAATCTCTGTGTCCATTGTGAAAAGGCATGCAGACAGACAGGACAGAGGTCAGGTCACGGCCTGTCTAATATCACAGGAAAACACACTCAGATGCAGACAAGGTCAAGACGGGTTATTCATGGTCTGGACAGATGCACGTATTGAACTTAAACCACCACTTGGGTGCAAAATCATTACTGTATTTTCAGAAAATTACCTAAGTCAGATTAAAATATGTATGGGATGTATTGGATTGAGGTATTAAAATCAATTCCCAAAATGTGAATCTGAATTTGGTCTGTGAAACCAAAAATTGAACACAAAAGAACCTTAAAATGCACTTTATTATCGGTTACATGTCCTTTAAAGTTTATTGAGTGACATTTTAATTTATTTAATTAATTGATGTTTTATATATTATCCGTGCTCATTTCTTAAATACATACTATTTATCAAATCTTTCATATTTAAAATACTAACAATTTAATAACACTGTTAATCTTTAGCTAATCTCCAAATGAATATGCATTTTTGTACTGTATAGGTATCTATATTACAACATCTATTACGGAGCCCAGCGTAGGTTCTGATTCTGCCTAACATCTTATTCTGTGTTCCACTGAAGGAAGAAAGTCACATGGGTTATGGGTCATTACAACATAATGTTGAATTTGGGTGAACTGTTCCTTTAACAGAAGTCTGTCGGTGATGTGAGGTTGTGTGACTCTTGGCAAAGGTTAATGTGCTAACACACCGGCCATGTGGTTTGAGAGATGAGTTGGCAGCAAGTACAAGTAGTAGCCTACAACAGGGAAGACTATGACAATACAGCATGAAGACAGAAATGAAGAAACCTCTTTGACCTGAGCATCTGCTGCTTTCATTGGGAGAGACTGGCATGTTGACAATAGAGTTCACTGTAAAGGTAGTTGTGTAGAAACGACTTAAAAGTTCTTACTACCTCAAAATTAACCATTTGATGGTGAAAACATGACATATCAATAACTGGCACATTTTGGCACAATTTTGGAGGATGTGTGTAATCATAATGACTACAGCATTTTTTCCAGGAACTTTTCCAAACATTGTTTTGCAAAATAAAAGTGGGCTTTGGAAACATTTATAGTAGAGCTTTTGTCACATTCACGCTTTTGTGGGATGTAATATAAAAGTTGAATATGTTATTTTAGATGTTACTCTCTGTTTACTTAGTGTTTTTGGCCTGTTTGACACATATTTTTAAACAGTTACAGAGATAAAGAGAAAGGACATTTTAAAAATAATTTTACCCTATGAGCACCACAGCTATACTGTAACTTAGTGTGTAACTGTAAGTAGTGTGTTTTTTCATATTTACAGTACAGACCAAAAGTTTGGACACACCTTCTCATTCAAGAGTTTTCTTGAAAAATTGACTATGAAAATTGTAGATTCACACTGAAGGCATCAAGACTATGAATTAACACATGTGGAATTATATATGGAATTATATACATATCAAAAAGGTGTGAAACAACTGAAAATATGTCATATTGTAGGTTCTTCTTTTGCTTTGATTACTGCTTTGCACACTCTTGGCATTCTCTTGATGAGCTTCAAGAGGTAGTCACCTGAAATGGTCTTCCAACAGTCTTGAAGGAGTTCCCCGAGAGATGCTTAGCACTTGTTGGCCCTTTTGCCTTCTGTCTGCGGTCCAGCTCACCCCTAAACCATCTCGATTGGGTTCAGGTCCGGTGACTGTGGAGGCCAGGTCATCTGGTGCAGCACCCCATCACTCTCCTTCTTGGTCAAATAGCCCTTGATGCCTTCAGTGTGACTCTACAATTTTCAGTCATGAAAAATAAAGAAAACTCTTTGAATGAGAAGGTGTGTCCAAACTTTTGGTCTGTAATGTACAACAAACATGAACAAAACTGTTTCTCAAAATGATTGCCACCTCTTAGTATGGAAGATGTGCGATTTGCTAAGCTATAGCTCTGATTAGGCTGTACGTTCATATTTACGAGGAACATGAACAAAACAGTTACTTAAAACTTGAGCGCCGCAGCTTAATGTGGCACGTTTGCTAACCGCTGAGCTATAGCTCTGACTAGCATGTATTTCAATTTAAAGGAACACAACCGAGTGATGAATTAAATGAATCCCTGAATATTCATCTGAACCAGTTCATTAAAATGAAGTATCTGCTTGGTCCAGCTTTGAACTACATTCAAAGCAGATTGAATAAAAATGAATAATTATTTTCTCTAGTCCTATTTGAGAGAAAGAGCCAGAAAGGTGTTGTTTATTGCCTCGGTTTGCTTAGTTGCACAATATAATGAGACTTAAAATCAGAGATGTAACATTCTGTCATGCTACACCGCTAATCGCTAGAAAAAAAAAATAGCTTGTTACCGGACAAGCTGCACTGTTTTCAAAACAGCTTAGCTACTGAAAAATGTAGTTGTGTTAGCATCACTGCTAAGTTGCTTCTCAACATTGCAATCATCCACATCCATGGTATCTGATACTGTCTGTTTTACTACCATTTTTTTATGTTAGCAGTGACTAGGAGCTTGTCTTTAGCTTTATGCTCTGCCCCTTTCTGTCTACTGGACATGAGTGCGTCCCTCATTAACAACTCGCCCTTAACCCTCTGTCCTGCACAGTCACATCAGAATGGATAAAAAGTCCTGCCCGTCCTTATCTAAGTTGCTCCAGCTTTCATCATTGTTATTCTAACTTCATGCTTAGTGCTGACCAGAAAAGGTCATTCTCACTCTAATGGGAGTCATTGAGTGTTGTCAAGGGAGTTAGCCTTTATAGACCTCTATTTTATTTGAATTTTTTTCATTCAGGAAGGTTATGCAATAATTGTTTGGCTTCTTTTAGGATTTACTAAAGCCACGCAGTGTTTACTTTGGTTAATGTAAAAGGTTTTTTTTTTTTTTTTTTTAACCATTGACAAAATTGTTAAGTATATTATGCCCAGTGTCTAAAAATCTGTTCAGATTTTAAAAGCTGTGTTGAGTTCCAACAGTATTAGTGCATCAAAAAACCTCCAACTTGAACAACTATTTGCTTGGGTTTTATGCTTTAAAAACTCTACAACCCACTTCAACTTTCCACCGCAATGAATTTCAGACTAGCACACTGATTCGGCCCATCAGGTAACATTTAAGTCGCTGTGTTGTCAATAAAAGCTGGGAGCTCTTATTTTTCCAGGCTGAATGCACAGTGAACATCTATTTAGGCCCGGGACAAAAGGCCATTGACTTGTAGACAGCTCGAGCACTGTGGGAAAAGGTCAGTGAGTGGGTGCTAGTCATACCTGGTACACCTGAATAACCTGCCATTGATTTTGCTGCACACTGGATGACAAGCAAATCAAAGGCCCCCTAAAGTGCATTTCTGAGCTGTCAAATACACGCTGTCGCTGTAGCAGGGTAGGCCCCCCGCTATGTGAGTCACATGTGCGTTAGCTTTATCCATGTTATTCCTGAGTCGTGTAGTCTGGAATGTCATTATGTGGGAGAAGAAACTATTCTTTAAAGGATTTGCTTATACAGACTTGTCATCATCGTTTACTTTATTTCATATGTGGAACACACCAGAAGATATTTTAAAGAATGTACCGAACATTCTTTTCCATCCAATTACAGTGGATTTCAAATTGGCGCAAAATGTCCATTTTAAGCTTGAACTGTATTGCATGGAACATAGTGACTATTACAGTTCTTCTGTGCAGGAATAAAGTCAATATGGTTTGGAACAACATGATTATGCAGTTTTTATTTTGGAGTGTACTATGCCTTTAAAGAACTCTTCTTTCCATCTTTTGACAGAGAGGGAATCAGAATAAAGAGTCTCACAGTGTGTGAGCGAGTAAAAGAGACAGACAGAGAGAGATTGATGGCTATGTCTTGTGAGAGTTTTACGGACGTGTACAGGGTCAGGAATTGAGCAGACGAGCAGAATCTACATCGAAACATGGCTGCCGAAGGCTGAGGGAGTTCATGGAAGCGAAGAAGCTTCACGCACATTTCAATATCACTCTACGAAATGTGATGTGAGACGGTGAACTCGCTTAACCTACACAAGGTTCATAGCAAAGCATACACGAGGTTAAAAATAGGCTACCCATTTGCAAATAACATTTTTAATCACATCATGACATATATCTATCGTTCGTCTGTCTTTTTGCTTTTTGTCTGGCTACTTTGTGAATTTTTAAATATGGGGATTATACAGTATAGTTATTGTAGCTTGTTGATTTCTAGCTGTGTGATATATGTGGGGTTTCTTTAAGGTTTTATTTTTGCATTTTATGTTTATTTTTATTAATTTTGTTTTATTTTTGAAAGTTTATTTCTTTATTTCTTCATTAATTATTATTTTATTTATTCTGTCTGGTTACTTTGCCCTGTGAATTTCTAGCTGTGTGAAATATGCATTTTCTTTTTACTTGCACAGTTAGTCACAGTTAGTACCTGCAGGTACTGCAGCTTGTGTGTGTGACAAAATGTTTTTGAAAGTGACGAACAAGGACAAGAAATGCAAATAAAGCAGAACGATCCTAAAAGTTTCCCACAAACCACCCAGTTGGCTGCATCTTTACGAATCGCCTTTTCCCTGTGGAACTTGACTAAGAAGACACACTCCTACAGAAGCATGCATGTAATGTGCCTTTTTTTTCTCTGGTCAAATTTTAGCTCCTTGCCTCAATATAGTCACATCTCCCCTTTTGGACTTTCTCTGACAGACAGCAAAACTTTTTAAACGGCAGCTCTCTGGTAACTCTGCAGACTGACCTTGACGGTGAGAAAGTGTTTCCTCTTAGCCCCTTCAGTGCTTAAACACACTAATTTGTCGTGTAGTCTGTCAGGACTAAATGACCTCAGCTCAGCCTCAGGTTAGACCTGCACCACGCTGATAGTCAGGAGGTCACGATGGCAGGGGATCTCTGAATCAGCACCGCTTACATTACTGCAGCACTGCCCCCCGTGGACTTGGTTCTCAGATGGTAAGGCAACGTGAAACAACATTCGTGATACAATTCACTTCCATAATGGTATACTAAATTTCAAAATAAAATAATATATTCAGTGGGAAATAATATAGAGTGAGATCAGCTGGATTTTTATTTGATTCTGAAAGGAATACTTTGAAATCTGCAATCCAAAAACTATTTTTTGCTGAATCCTACTATAGTTCAAGTTTTGCAGCCTGTATCTCCTGCTGGTTCTTTTAATTGTCTTGCTTTAACTTGAAGCTTCTGAGCTTCTAGTCATCTAGCAAAAGATGTATGCTCACCATAAAATATTACAATTTAAAATTAAAATAGCCATTGAAATATCCAAGGACAACAGATAAATTCTGTAATTATGAGAAAATATTTGATGTCTTAAAGCAGAGATAAAATATAGTGGAGTTGCACAGTAGGTTAATATTATTTTTCACAACAAATAAAAAAATTTTGGTCAAATGCTGCACAATTCAACATTCAACTAAAATTATAATAAATTACATAAAATTATCACATTTTCATTATCACAAATCATTACACTTTTACAACTCATTTTTTAGCTTTATACATTGCAGATTGTTTCAAAACAGCTTAGCATTAATAAACAAGGAAATAACAGAATTAATGATGCAGTCTCCTTCAAATATGAGACAAATCTGAATATTTCCTTGAAGAAGCTCTAAAAGACAATAGTGTCATTATTCAGTTCAGATTTGATTCAGTTCAAGTTCACAATCCAGTCAGTTACAAAAAAATCAAGCCCTGTCCAACATATTTGTGGGAGGTGAAATATTTTTTTTCACTTTATCGCACTGACTTGGGTCTGAAATGGGTGGTAAACAATATTACTTTTACTTTAATAGAGACTGCTTTTTAGGTGGTATATTGAGTCTCCTTGCATCCTACCAAGTGATTTTTTTGTTATTATATATATATATATATATATATATATATATATATATATATATATATATATATATATATATATATATATATATATATATTATTATTATTTTTTTTATTTTTTTTCAAAACTTGCTTTTCGATTGATCTTGTCAAAAACTATAAATGACTCCTGAAATTCATTTTTCTGATGCATGAACAAAACTGTCTAGACTGAACTGAGAAGTGCAATTTAAAGTGGGTCCAATGCTACAGTAAAGTCATGTCTGATTCAGTAAATCTACAATCAGAGAGATGGAGAGAGATAAAAGCAAAGTTCATCAGCTGAGAAGAGGGGCTCCTCTCCACATTTAGAGCATAATTGATCCCCCATGTACTGGTGACAGGCCTGTCTGACAGCATGCTATTAAAGAGATTTAGTTTAGCGATACATATGCTAGCAACAAGAAGACAAAACATGTTATTACCCAAACAACCCGCTGCTGGTGTTTCTCAACCCACAGCATGCGGCTGTGTTCTCTAAACTGGAATGAGATTTTATAATATGGAAAAAGACACTTTGGTCTGATTTTCATGTGTGTGTTCGTGTAAGTCGTTGACTAATGATGTAGAACCCTGTTGTGCTTTCACCTGTGGTAACGAAGCACTTTTCCTAGAACAAAAATAAAAACAGTTGCCACTGGAATCTTAAAGCAGATTGTGAAAGTTTTCAGTAGTAATAAATCACAAAGGCAGTCAAGCAATACACTAGCTGGTCTTTGCAGGGCCAGAATGATGCTAATAATTTGTACAGTAGTGAATGTTATATTTAAATAAACATTAATGTGAAAGGAAGCCCTTTAAAGCAAACTAAACCCACTTTCAATAGTATTTGGACTTCAGTTGTTATTAGTATTATGGTCAGGCTATTCATTTTTGTTTTAATAATGACTGGGTAACATCATTTGGCTAGAAATGCTAAAATAGCTTAGCATAGTTTAGCATGACATCTTTAAGGGTAATATCCCTGCTAAAACCACTCTTAAACCAGTCTAAACTAGTTTGCTGGTTACCTAGTCTCCAAGCTTGTCACAACGAACTGGCTTGATGATTTTAGAGGAGTTGAAGCCAGTTAGCCGACTGCTTGACAAGGCTGGAAAATCAGCAATACTAGTAGCTTAAACTAGGACCAGCAAACTTATTTAGTAGAAAAGATTGTGCTTCGCTAAATCCATATTGCTAGCTGAACAGGAGCATTAGAGCTAATATGAATAATTTGAAATATTTGTAGGCCAAGTTTGCAAGACTCATGTAAACAAATGAGTTTAGAATCAGTTTAGGTTGTTTAAAATGAAACTACACTCTAAACGCAAAAACATTTCTTCAAATGACTATTTTATACTAATAAAAGTGTGACCTAATGTTTATACTGTAGAAACTAGGCTTCATTTGTGCTAGCAATGCTTAACAAATCAAATGTGAAAGATGAAGATGGAATTGTTACACTCTTTGTTCTTTTCGATGTGGAAGTAAAACATGCACAGCAGCATTTTCCACCTGATAAATTGGCCTTTTTCTCAGATATGGCAGACAATTGAATGAAGGGGCTGGTTGTGTTGAGGCACATCTAATCTGCCTGCTATATGTGCTGCGTCTCCCTCAGGCCTTGTTGGCTGTTATTAAAATGTGCTTTTCCATCAAGACAGGACCCAAACGTACTTACAGTCTCAGCTTGTTCCAGTCTCACTCAAATAGCCATTTCCAAAGCAGCAGACTATTTCCCTTCACTGCACATCGGCAATCATCTTGTCTCCAAATGTGCATATGAAGCCAGAATAGAGGAGAAGAAGAGGGAAGGAATATTCTAGATTTATTACTTTATTGTGACGGCATTATTGCCACTCGGCTCTCTATGTGTTTACCCAATGTTATTGTTTTGCTTTGATAAAGTAGCTTTTATTTTCCTGTGGTTCAGTGTTTCATATAGTACTGTATATGATGAGTACTGGGAGTTCACAGGCAAACCAGTGGGAGGGTGTTTAGTGCTGAGTTATAGGCCCTGTAACTCAACTATGGAACCATTTTGTTTAGAGAAATTGATATATGGCCTTGTGCAAAGTGTCCAATTTTTCTAAAATAACAGACAAGTGCTGCTACAGAACCAGTAAAGGCATACTGCTTTCTTTATAAGTCGAGAGGATAAAAAAAAAAAAGTATCAGCCTCAAATGGCATGGCCATGAGTTGCCTGTGGAATTCTGTGCATATTTATGAATATAATGCATGTCTTCTGCAAAATGCACGTTACATGTTGAAAAATGTGAAATCTCTCCAAAATAGCAATAATGAAATGTTATAACTGTTTTTTTTTTTTTACATTTTATATTGTATTTTTGTCATTGTAAATTTCACCACAAGTCACCACAAAACATTTAATTATGCTTCTAAATTATTAATTCATTTTATTTATATACAGTGCTTTTTACCTTGATATTGTTTTTAACAACTTCCTTTCTCTTTGGAGTGTTACAGGCTGTTTGTGAATAGATAAGATTCCTGAAGTTTCAAAGACTAAAGTCTCAAAATACATATTGCCACTGAAGTTTCAAACATGAGTTTTGAGCAGTGTAGAGTAGAGCTTGTTGTTCTTCATTTCTCCGATCACAAATGCAGACATGGTTTTATGTTTACGCGGCACGAAGCAATACAACGTGTAAAAAGTCATTATAATCAGTAATTATATCCCAGATGGATACAACAAATGCCTAATTTTTAATGGGATTTATTGGTTTTGTCTTGTCGCACCGGCACACACGACATCACAGTATGGCAAGGGGCGTAACATTTCCGTCACACGCTTGAGGAATTCAGCCAATCCCAATGCACTGGATAGCTGGCCAATCAGAGCACACCTCGCTTTTCCGAACGATCATCTTTGTACAAATCGATGTGTTTCAGAAAGGCGGGGCATAGAGGAGAAACAATAATTTGCAGTATGTGGAAAATAATGTGTATTTTTAAATGTAAAACCGCATAAATACATTTAATTACACCAAATACACAAAATAATGTTATTTTTAACAACATCATATGACCCCTTTAAAAAAAAAAAAAGCTAAATGCCTATTTGATATCTGAGAGGAAACGTACTATCAACGTACCGCAGATGAGCATACACAGATGTAAATGCAGACGTTAAATAGACATCTCCATGATGTAGGTCTTCTATCAGATCTGTAGGAGCAACAGCAGAATCAGGTAGCCTGAGAGATTAAGGTATAGAGCATGACGTTTTACTGAATAACTGCTTAAATTGAAAGTGACAGCATGCAGGGAGGTAAAGGGGATTTAGAGGGAACAGATGAACAAGGCATTGTGGGAGCACAAGGGTCATGACTGCCACAGGCGATGCCTCAGGCTTGCCACAGTCATTGACAAATCACCTGTTACTCATGTGTCTTAGTCAACTCCACGAACAGACACAGAGAAATGCTTATGTGTACATTACAGTTTGATTCTTTTGTGCCAAAAAGCTTTTTAGTCATGCTGGTGTGCACTCTAACAACCACTTTTCACCATCCAATTAATATTTGATGATAGAATCAAGTCCTGCCACACATTTCTTTTATTAGATATCATTTTCTCTCCGAAATACATTAAATTAGTAAAGTAGAATGTGTTGCAAATAGTGGTTCAATTTGACTGCAAATATAAAGTGTGTGCATGTGTCTGTGTGTGAGAGAGAGTGCAAGGTTATGGTGACAGCAGGGTTTTAATTACTGAAGGATGAATGTTTAACTCTCTCACACTTTTCAAATAATTTTTTTCCTGAGGCAGAGGAGCCAACTGAGGCATATGAACGTGAACTTTATCCCAAACAGAGAAGTTACATTAAACACTCAGTGGGAATTTGCCTTCCCACCCTCGGCTGAACACTGAACTGTGAATGTGTGTGAAAATGCCACATATAAAGCGCAGTATCTAGCACAGCTTGCATAATAGTTGTTTAATTCCTTCAGGCTCACAGCATTTACACTATCAACTTAAGGTTTAATGTGCTTTATTGACATGACAAATGATTTGTGTAATTGTAGTTGAGGAGAAGGAAACTAGATGATAATGTTCATAGAATTTTCTTTGTTTTCTTACCAAACCCATTTGTTGGTTAATTTCCCTCAACCTGTTGCATGAGTTTAGGGGCAGGGCTACTGATTTACTGGCCAATAGCAGATTAGGGGAGTGTTCAGGAAACCTGTTTGAAAGCAGTATTTTGCAGTTCTGCTAGTGATGACAAGTCTTTTTTTTAGGGAACTGGCTCTGTCATACAGTCTATTTCAATGAAACGATTCAACAATTCACATAATTACGCAATGATGTCACATATAATACTATTTCGGTGGACCTATTATACTGAAGCACCAACTAGCGTTCGCATATCACCACAGCACATCGAGCGTCAAGTATCACCTCAACGCAAAACATATAGCAGCTAGCGTGGACTTTACACTTTATGTTGAACTAGGTATTATTTTGTTGGTGCAACAGTTTATGTTGAACTCTTTATTGTTTTGGCCAAGGTTATTGAGAGTTGGACTTGAGTATGTTATGGCCTCTGAAGCAACAGAGAGATGTTTTCTAATAGTCAGGGTTTCCAATGTTCTGAATGTAATTGACAGTATTGTGTTTTACTTAAACACTTTACAGAAGGTTCCAGCACCTATAAGTTTCCTGAATTTCTGAAATGTACTATTTCTAAATTGTTTCTAAATATGCTATTGCTACACTTCATGGCAAAAATTGCACTGGTCTGCTAGACTTGGTTGAACAGAAATAAACAATATTTTGTTGCTTAAGCTTATGTATTCAGTCATTATTCAATGGTATACTATAAATCCATGTGAAAAAAAAAAAAATTACTTCTCACTGTTCTCAGGTCAAATATTTATATGCGATTAAAATGCGATTAATTTCGATTAATTAATTACAAAGCCTCTAATTAATTAGATTAATTTTTTTAATCGAGTCCCGGCCCTAGTAATAAACTATCTTAGATGGTTCAGTTCGATTTGGTGAACTGGTTCATGTGTGTGCAGTGAACTTCTACAGTATCTCTGTGCTTCTAATGTGTGTGTTGAGAATTGAGCTCAGATCAAGGACTTATATTTGCTGTTACTTGTCTGCTAGAGATGTGTGATGAAACGTATATCATCCACAACTGATGACAGTTTTCAGTGGTTATGATCTGCCAGTCTGGGTTTCATGGGACCTCTCTATCTCTCCTATCTGTCCTGAATTGATTTGTGTGAAGTCTCTTCACAGGACTCTGGAACACTGCAGAGAAACATATGGTACTGTATGAAATGACAAATGACCCATAGACTGCCAAATAATCACAAACACACACACAAACTTGTGCACCTGGCAAAATTGAAATCAATTCTATTTACATTAACATAAAAATTATGTTGCGTTAACATTAACATAATAAACAAAACAACCCAATATAAAGACTACTTTGTGTTTCCTGCTAAATTAAATCTGTGGCATGTCAAGGAATATTTGGAGAATGTGGCTCAATTGTAATATAGATTGTGCGTCAAGCTTACTTCCTTTTGACATTTTGTGCGTATATATATATATATATATATATATATATATATATATATATATATATATATATATATATATATATATATATAATATATATATATGTATGTATGTATGTATATATATATATATATATATATATATATATATATATATATATATATATATATTATTATTATTATTATTTTTTTATTTTTTTTGGTTTCATTCTAAAGGTTAGAAATGTGGGTCTTTTATAAAGTAAATTATTCCATAAATAGCT
Source organism: Carassius auratus (assembly GCF_003368295.1). Classification (NCBI taxonomy): domain Eukaryota; kingdom Metazoa; phylum Chordata; class Actinopteri; order Cypriniformes; family Cyprinidae; genus Carassius; species Carassius auratus. The sequence continues at coordinate 38,447 of NW_020523657.1, forward strand.
GGGGGGTTTTTTGTTGTTGTTTTTTTTTTTTTTTATAAAAACCTATAAATAAAATATGTATTTTTTTATTTATTTAAATTTAACAAATACAATAAGTTCACCAAAGCATGCACAGATGTGGAGTAAAAGCATTAATGAACAGAGCAAAATTGAGACCCCAAAGACCATGAATGTAATTTTTTTTTTTTTTTTTTTTTTACAGTTTCATCCTAAGGCTATGTTCATGGTTTCATTATAATACCATTGTATTCTCATGGTAAGTTCCTTTGAGTAGCTTGTAAGTATCAAGGTAAATGAAGAGATACAATTGCAGCATGGTACCTTTACAGTACATGGATTGTTTATTTGTATATAACTTTTAATTAAGAAATGATGTAACGTTTCTTTATCTCTTTATTTTAGTCTTTTAACAACTTGACAACAACTAGTAGAATAGTTAATATTTTGGAGACATTTTCAGAAATAAGGCCGTTAAATGTATAGCACAAACAAGCACGTACTTGCACACTTCTCATCTAAACTTGGTGCTTGTCTGAATACAGTGTGCCTCGTGGAGAACTGGACCATTTTGTCCATTCTACAGAAGGCTGAATAGATGCACTCACATGCTCACCAATGGATATTTCACACACTTTGATGTTTTCTCACCCATCAGTCTAATAAGATTAGCAGAAGCTTATTTTTTTCAGCTTTTCTTCTCACTCTTAAAAAGATAGTGAATGAACAAGGTTTTCAGAGTGGATCGATAGATGAATCTGCAGTCAGTTTTATGTTCAGTGAAGTCAGTTTCATGTCATGTGTGTTGAGAGAACAGTAAATGAACCCTGCAAACTTAAAGTGTCTGATTTAGTGCTGTTGTCAGCAGTGGCCTACATGAACAACATTTTCAGACACGTGGTAAGTGCACGTGTGTATTCGCACACGGCTGCTCGTGTTGTCTCTTGACTACATCTCACTTGAGGGGATTTAAGATCTATCAGATTTAAATTCGACCGAGGCTTGAAAACTGTGCAATTCTTTGAAGTATAACGAACTTAACATTTTTAAGCAACTTCAAACGACAACACAAATATTTCTTCTGGTCTCAGAAGGAACATTAATTAATTTCCATTTTCTTCTTGAAGGATAAATAAATCACACCAAAAGAGGTTTACAACACCAAACAGACTGAATCCTATTAGCGCCATAGCATTTAGCGCAATCTGATTTGACAAAAGCTAGCAGTCTAATTATAGTTCATAAAAAATAAATGAATTCATTAATTAATACATAACTAAATAATCGAAAAAAAATGTGTTTAAAATATAGAAATAAAAACAATAAAATGTAGCTTTCAATTTGAATCGAGAAAATAGGCTTGCTCAAAAATTTTGTTACTTCATGAATGTTCATGAATATATTAATTTAATACAAACCCGATTTCAAAAAAGTTTGGACATTGTACATTTGTAAAGATGTGGAAGTTTAACATTTCAATATTTTATTCAGAATACAACATAGATGACATCAAATGTTTAAACTAAAGAAAATGTATAATTTCAAGGGGAAAATTCATTTTAAATTCATGGCATCAACACATCTAAAAAAGATGGGACAAGGCCATGTTTACCACTGTGTGGCATCCCCTCTTCTTTTTATAACAGTCTGCAAACGTCTTGGGACTGAGGAGACAAGTTGCTCAAGTTTAGGAATAGGAATTCTTGTCTAATACAAGCTTCTGTTTTCCAGTTTGCCGCAGTCCATCTTAAATGAGCCTTGGCCCAGAGAAAACACCTGCGCTTCTGGATCATGTTTAGATATGGCTTCTTTTTTGACCTGTAGAGTTTTAGCCGGCAATGGCGAATGGCACGGTGAATTGTGTTCACTGACAATGTTTTCTGGAAGTATTCCTGAGCCCATGTTGTGTTTTCCATTACAGTATCATTTATTTATGTGATGCAGTGCCGTCTAAGGGCCTGAAGATCACGGGCATCCAGTATGGTATTCCGACCTTGAACCTTACGCACAGAAATTGTTCCAGATTCTCTGAATATTTGGATAATATTATGCACTGTAGATGATGGTAACTTCAAACTCTTTGCAATTTTTCTCTGAGAAGCTCCTTTCTGATATCGCCCCACTATTTTTCAGCGCAGCATTGTGGGAATTGGTGATCCTCTGCCCATCTTGACTTCTGAGACACACTGCCACTCTGAGAGGCTCTTTTTATACCTAATGTTTCCAATAGACCTAATAAGTTGCAAATTGGTCCTCCAGCTGTTCCTTATATGAACATTTAAAATTGAACGGCCTCTTATTGCTACCTGTCCAAACTTTTTTGGAATGTGTAGCTCTCATGAAACCTAAAATGAACCAATATTTGGCATGACATTTCAAAATGTCTCGCTTTCAACATTTGATACGTTATCTACATTTCATTGTGAATAAAATATAAGTTTATGAGATTTGTAAATTATTCCATTCATTTTTTTACTTACAATTTTTACAGTGTCCCAACTTTTTTTTAAATCAGTTTGTACATTTTTTATTCGTCTAGTCCTTTGCCAAGGTGCGATTATTAAAGCTGTTAAAGCATTTTTTTCCTTATCAATTTACTCACTTATTCTTATCAACGTATTTAAAAATAATAGTTTGGTTAAGTTGGCATATTTAATTTATTTATTTTTTATTTTATTTAGTATCGACTTAGTACTGAAGAACCAGTGCTTTGTATGAATTTATATTGATCTCTGTTTGATGCAGAAGATAAGAAACAGAGAAAGAAAACAGATAAAAGGCTAGAAAACCAGAGAGCAAGGACAAAATAATGGGAAGATTCAGAGAGAGAGAGAGAGAGAGAGAGAGAGAGATGGGCTTTAAAGTCGGCAACAGAAGCTTTAATTCAATAAAGACTGGAGCTCTGTTGTAAGAAAATGAAAGTCTTGTAGGGAGTCATTAGGCAATGTGTGGTTTCTGGCATTGACACAATGTCACAGGGAGATGCCAGCCCAGCAGTAATAAAGTGAGTCTGTTTGTTTGTGAGAGAAAGTGTGTGAGGTAAGCATGTTCTTTCTATCTCTTTCTAAGAATAAACCATTTTTTTCTTTGTATCATTTCAGATATGTTTGGTAATATTTGTTTTGCAGTAGTTCAAGGTTATAGCAATACAGAAGACACATGCTTATTCATTATTTATTAGCTTGTTTATTAAATTAGTTTAGTTCTTTTAATAGACAGTGTGAGTTCAACAGAAATGATCCTCCTCCACTTTGCTGGCACTGTACATAATATACATTTCACTGATTATACTGTATATTAGGTTTCCTCTGTTTTGGTCTATACCACATTATATTTTATTCTTTTTTATTACTAATTCACATAATTGTTCTTGCGATTCATTTGCTACTTCATTAGTTCATTCTCGATGGATCACTGCTTCATTCCCTAGATCTTTTACAGTTTTGTGCTGAGAAAATAGTCACGCTTTGTCGGTGTATAGACAATTTAATAAAATAAATACTAATCTTCATCATAATTGTTTTTAACAAGCTCATATATAATAATTATCTGTGACATATATAATTTAATAATTTTTTGTAAATAACATTGACAGTTTGTTGGTTATATGTAATTCCAAGTGAAATATGTCCCACATATTCATTTAATCAATTAATATCAGTGTTAGTAATGTTCTAGTATCAATTTGCAGTTATACTAGTTCCCATCTATATTCACATTTCAAACTTGTATTTATAATCTTAGATGTTTCTTTCCTAGTTTGATGTACTTCAAGAAATTTTTCTCTTTAAAATGGTTGTTTCTGGGATTCCTAGTTGTGGGGATAATGCAGGTGCAGTGCATTGAATTAAACCTAATGTCAACAGCTCACTATAGCTGGCTGCCAGAGTTCCCTCATTTTGAAGAGCCATGGGAGTGGGTGATATCCACACTGCTTACCAGGAACCCCCAAGCTGTCCTCAGTCTGAATGAGGACTTTAGAATCATGCAGGTTAGAAAGCTGGATCTCGTTTCAAGACATCTCTACTCGGACAGTATAGTTGGCAGCTTTTTGACACAGATATACCCACCCACACACTCATACGGTCAGGTATTTACCGCCAAAGTTCAGTCCCTGAGGCAGGCAGTGATAATAAGGGGTATTGCAGGTGCAGCAGTTTGAACTAGTGTTTATCCTGCCCATTCCTGCTGCTGAGGGACAGCTGAAAGTTATCAGCTTCCCAGAGCTCTCCACAAACTGTCAGAAAATTCAGAGCATGGGTTAAAGTACAAGTTCACCTAAAAATGAAAATTCTGCCTTAATTTTCTCATCTTCATGTTGCTCCAAAGCCATATAGCATTCTTTATTTTGTAGAACACAAAATACAATACTTTTGAAGAATGTTTCATCAGTTTTTTTCCATATAATGAAAGTCAGTGGGGTTCAGAACAACTTTGGAGGCCATTCATTGGATTCCTTCCATCATGTGTGCGGTGACCTTAGAGGAGTTGTAAATACATCATCTTTCATGGATCACACGCTCCTCTTCATCAGCTGTTATGCATGTGAAGAAAGTACACTGCTATTCATTATGTCTCAACTCTTACTTTAGCATGTCACAATGTGTCAGTGTTATTGATAAATGTTGCAATAGAAGCCAAGAGCAATTTTCCTCAGCAATCCTATAGATTAATGATTGTGCAGTTGCTTGGTGGCTAGCAGGATAGCCCATAATATACCACAGATTGTCATTGTATTTCATTGGAGGGATGCAGGGCATTTTATACTGTTGGTGCATATATGGTTTGCTATACACACAAAGTGTTGAGTGTCTCTGAACATGCTTGTCTTGAGTAAATTACCTCAGGTTTTGTGGCATTGTGGGAATTGGTGATCCTCTGCCCATCTTGACTTGTACAAGCCTTGTGGAAGAGATCTTTATACCTTTATTTGTATAGAGCTTTATACAATACTGGTCGTGTCAAAGCAGCTTTACAGTGTCAAACAGGACAATAGTTGGTTAATAATGTAAGAAGACAATGACAAAGTCATTTTCCCAGCTATATTCAGTTCACTGATGATCCAGATAAGCTCTCTTTCAATAATTTCTGTGCAGTCAGTCAAGAGTCCTCAACTGAACAAGCCAAAGGTGACAGTGGCTAGGAACCCAAATTCCATCTGTGACAGAAATGGTGTAAAACCTTGGTAGAAACTAGGCTCAGTCAGGGGGCCAGTTCTCCTCTGGCCTGACAAAACCAGCATGGCTTGGTTTAATTCCAGGCTGCAACACAGGTGAAGAGGGTCTTGTCTGGTTCCAGTGGTCTTATGCCGATGGTCATCGAGGTGATGAGGTCTTCGCAGGGGATCTGTCTCTGTACCCAGCGTAAGTTTCTAGTGTGAGAGTAAGGTTTACCTGCACAGGTCTTATCTGGCCTCCATGACACTCATCCACCTAAACCTTTCCCCCTTCTGGGTCATGGCACCAATGGAACTTGTCCTAATCTCGCCACTCCAAGGGGTGCACTAACATAGAAGTTAAAAACTACTGCATCAGGATCTAGTGCTTCTCTTTAGGCCCCAAGTGTGAGGTTTACTTGGACAGGACTTGTCTGGCCTCAATTACACTCACCTTCTTAAAACGCATTCTCATATCGGTCACAGCACCAGCGTAATTGGACCAACTCTTACCCCTCCAAGCGGAATTTAAACCAGTGTCAACTGGCATTGGAGGTGGATGCACTAACAAGGATGATAAAGTCCACAGCATCATTTTCTAGTGTGCCTCTTGAGCTCCCAAGAGTAAGGTTTGCCTGCAAAGGTCTCATTTGGCCTCCATTACCTCACCCCTACTAATCCTGACTCCCATTCTGGTCACGGCACCATTGTAACGCTGGATGCTGAAAACCACATCCAGTTGTGCTAATTTAGTGTACATTGATTTGTTAAATGTTGTTGAATGCTGCCATCCAAATTGAGATCCTTTAAATTATATCTAGCTTTGAAATCAGTTTCAAAGTAGCTTCCCCAACACTGGTATGTCCCCTGCTTGCGTGATAGTTAAATTATTGGTCCCTTCTTCTCAGAGGACAGCGCAACCATTGATATGCAACAATGGAGAACATAGAGGGGTATGTAGAAACAAGATCAACATAAGATACTACTGAAACCACAACAAAAACAAGAGCTAAGAGTGACCTTAAATGCAAGAAATAGAAATGTCAATCTAGTAAAGGGAGACAGATATAAAAAGGGGGTGGATATGGAGATCAGTGGGTTGACCAAATTATGGTGTTGCTGTCAGTAAGGTCTGCCAGCACATATTCCCCTTTTACCCTTCCTCTTGTACATGCTATAAATTAAGTTTATGTGTGTCCTGGTAAGTGTCTATTTGCCTTCGTCCACTGCAGGCTCAGACCAAATTGGGTCTGTTTGTCTGTTCCTCACTGAGCGTGAGCTAGTTAATTGGTCTAAATCCTTGGAGGCTCATCGATTGGCCAGTCCAGTTATCCAGTTATAGGCTTTGTGATGAAGGTGTGGGAGGAACCACTTGATCTTTCTAAGCCATGACTGGCTGATAGATGTCCACTTTGATGTGAGAGCTCAAAAAATAAAAAATAAAAACAGCTTTCATCCCTCCTATCACCTCACACCAGACCAGGATACAGCATTGTTACTTAGAAACCAACCTTTCCCCATCATGCCTCGAGCCTGGAATACTTGTAATTATAGCCACACATATGCAGCAGTCTTGACCTTCTTTCTTAACTGTGAATATTGTGCCAAACACAGGGCATCTGGGGGTTAGGGAGAGTTTTCAAAATTCTGGGTTAATTTTAAACCCCCTGGCTTTGAATAAACCCACGGGCCCATGCAGACAAAACTCCAGCTGGACCTTGACAACTAGACTGAGATTAAAGAGCTAACTCCTCAAACAGAACACAGTGTTAGAAATATGAGGATGTGGGATATTAGAATATCGCTTGGTATTTTTGTCAGCTGCAAGGTCCAGATTGTGCTGATTGTGGGAAAAGTAATGGCATTTTGAGATGATAGTAGATGGAGGGAGGAGGAGATGTGCTGCAGATATGCAAAATTCATCAAATGATTGTATGCTTCATTTATCTTCTCTATTTTTTTTTTCTTTCTCCAGGGCAGGACCGCAGTGAAGCAGCTCTGATAAAGCGTTTTAAGGGGGATGGAGTTCGCTACAAGGCCAAGCTCATTGGGATAGATGAGGTCACTGCTGCAAGAGGAGACAAACTCTGTCAGGACTCAATGATGAAACTCAAGGTGTGTGGTATAGTGTCAAAGTGGTTAGTGGTATAGTAGTTCCTTACTATACAATACCTGTATGTTACAATAAGATGTATGTACTGTGTGTGTGTGTGTGTGTATGTATATATATATATATATATATATATATATATATATATATATATATATATATATATATATATATATATATATATATATATATATATATATAATTGCATTTAATTACAAATATTTCTGGCCCTCGAATCTGATTGACTGAGAGGAGTGCAATATTCTAGTGATATCAGGACGCCAAACATTTCACTGTTTGTATCCCTTCACTTGGTGTATTTCTCACAGCAAATGTCATGGCGGACACCCAAAAGCACTATAATTGTATGAATAATACGGTTTTTGTATTTAAATTGCAGTTTGTTAATAAAGATATTGTCTATTTACATTTACATTTACATTTAATAATTTAGCAGATGATTTTATCCATCGCGACTTACAAATGAGTAGTGTTCCGCTAATTAATCAAAGAATGTAATATATTACTCATTACTAGTCTGTTTTATTTTACATATTAGTTTCTGGCAATTAGTGATTAGAAATTAGTTACACTACTAGTTACAATACTTCTACATTACTGCTAATTATATTACCCCTTCTAGAACGTTACTAACAACATATTTCTGCCTCATCATTTGACCAAAATCTACATTAGATTGCAGTCAGAAGTTATTACAAACACTCAATAGTGATTAATAATGATATTTAAGTAGAAGTGTTGTATTAATCTCATTAATTGCCATGTGTAGCTTGAAGCTTATTGTAATTTCTCCATTACCCGATTATATTTCATTATGTATTTTATCAAATCACATAAGTTTGTAAGAAAGAAGTTTAATTTTCAAAAAAGATTTTTAATTATAGTGAAAATGGTAAAATGGTAAATGGACTGCATTTATATAGCACTTTCAGCAGACCCCATGGCCATCCAAAGCACTTTACAAGTTGTCTCACATTCACCCATTCACTCACACATTCACACACCGACTGCGGTGTCAGCCATTCAAGGCACCATCCAGCTCGTCGGGAGCAGCTGGGGTTAGGTTTCTTGCTCAAGGACACCTCGACACTTGGTCAGGTGGAGCTGGGGATTGAACCACCAACCTTCCGGTTTGTAGACAACCTAGAGTTGTTCTACAATATTATCTTATCACGACACTAAAATAGGACAGTCAATCAGTACAAAATGTGTTTTAACCCCGGTCAAAAATAAATACCGTCATATACCGTGAAACCGGTGTAATTTAGAAAAATACTTGATATTAATTTTTGGTCATACCGCCCACCACTAGTCTTAATTGTTTATAATTGTAGACAGCATTACCTTCTTGTTGATCCACAGGTTCACATTTAAAGCTCTATGTGTATGCTGCTTAAAATCATGGGTGGATTTTTACATTGGTCTGAACAAAAACAGCAGACAGGCTTCTTGAGAATGAAAATTAATTATCTGCCTGCAGGGGGCACTTTTGGAATGGCAGAAATAAAGTGGTTTCCCCGGTAAGAAAAAAAATAGGTGCTGCGCTCATAAATGTTAAATGAAAGTGCCATTAAAAGTTTTAAGACCTCTTGAAATTATGATTGAAACTTTTCTTATACCATTTCAGGTATTTAATATTTTGTATGGCTTTAAATTTAATTGTTATTTAAAAGAATATGTGATATCGGTGATTGGCTACATTGCTCAACTCTTCAAGAGCACAATGTAAATAGTAACTTTTTATGCTGTCAGGAGTGCAAATGCAAATACACACTGTATATTTTTGCCAGATCTTCAATGGGCTAGTAACATATCTCTGCCATCATGTATTTCCGGTCTAGCGAGTTTGGTCATGGGCACTTCTAGTTTTGCTAAACAAATGTCTACCCTACAGTCAAAGTGACATAATGTCATGAAAGTGTGGACTCAGAGGAAGACCGCAAGGGTTTAGGTTGAGATTTGGGACAGGGACTATAAAGGAGATGTGTACAGTATTTTTTAATATGACTTAAAACACAACTAAGATCTACATTGTTATTATTATTACTATACTATGAATGTTAATTGAGCCAGTGGCATTTTAAATGTATGTATGTTTGTGTCAGGCAGAGTTGAATGAATGAAATACTCTAATCTGTACTGTTCACAAAATGAAAGACTTGAACTCATGGTGTGTACATATAGCTACACAATGTATTTTCCCCTAACCAATAATGTAAATGTACAAATTACTTATTTATCCAAAATGTTTGTATTGCATTGACTTTTTATTAACTGAAATACCTTTGTCTTGTGAGACATCAGTTGATCTTCATAAATATCCATTTCTCAATTCTGCACATGCATCAGTTTATTTCATCAACATATTTTACATTTACACATAGCGATCTCAGAATCAAACATATTTTTAGATGAAAACACATGCTGTAAAAAGAGCTAATTTAAAGATTTGTTTTATTTGTTAATTAATACAAATTTTTTTTTTTTTTAAATATACCGTATACGCTGCTTATAGACACCAGAAAGATAATGATTAATGCAACAAATGCTCATTTTCACAAAATAGATAAATATTAATACAAATACATGGAAATACAAACACCGATATTTTCATAAAAACATAACTACTATAATTAATGTTAATTTGTAGATACAGTTATAAATAGATTACCCCCCCCCCCAAAAAAAAAAAAACATATATTGAGTTCATAATGCAGAAATCTTGCAAACCTTATGATCTTATAAATAGCAGTCAAAACAAAATCAACTTTCCAAAAATACAGTATACAGTTTTGTACAGTGAATTTTGTCCAACCACTGATGCTGAACCATGTAATCGACAGTAGAAAGAAAGAAGCAATCTCCTAAGCATGCACACAGTCGTGTCGGCAAAGCTCGTCAACATCATCTTGTGCACCTAGCCAATTGCTTTTGGTTTAATTTGAGGGTGTTAAGCACCCTCTGATACTTTTGTTCGGGTATTGGATTCCATTCCAGGATTCCATGACTAGTTTTTGCTAAGTTTTCTTTTAAGTGTAGTTTTATGGTTTAAATACCAGTAGTATTTATAATTACCTTTATTTGAAAACAGTATGATAAATGTTTTTTAGCAATCCTCATTTAACTAGCTACATAAAAGTTGTCATTTCAGTCAGTTGAATTAATAAGCAACATCCATCAGACTGGGTAATGAGCCATATGAACACCAGGGCTCACACTACCTTGTGTATGTGGGATGCTTTATCTGTGCAAGCATGTATGCCCCTGATACACATAAGTAGACATTGATACACATTGTCTTGATGCCTCCAATACTCAGTGTCTTATTGTATGTTCGCCATAAATTGCATCCTTTTCACCAAAGTTTAGATTGGTTTCTTAGTGTGTTTGAGAGAGTGGGTGATTTCGCCGTCTGATTTGCATGTTGGTCTGATTGGAATGTCCAGACTGTTATTGATCCAAGCTGTTTACCTCTCACTCATCCAGACACATAATCTATACTCATATTCCCACAGTCCTCCACTCCTTAGCAAACAAATGAGTCCCATAGCGTCATTTTTAATCTCTTATTCCTCTCTCTCACTTTTTATGTCTCTCTGTTCATCACACTGTGGGGAAGAAGAGTTTAAACAACAGTTTGACTTGAGCCTTTTCATATAATCCCCATCCTCCCTTTAATAATCAGCCCACGTAGTGCTCTAAATACTTCGTTAAGCATCTGTCCAGCTTCTCCTACAGATAAAGCTCTGCCCAGGCACTCTGGATTGCACATTTACATCTTATGTTTTACATCTGCATCTTTTCGTCACCACAGAAACACTGTTACACAAACTGTCTGTGTTTGAAATGTCAGTGCTTGTGCCTCTTTTGCCATGATCTCCCAGCAACGGCTCATTCATCATCACGCCAGCACATATGGATAGGCATAATGGTGTGCAAACATACATTATCTGACTGAAGGATTCTGCTCCCTGCACACTTGGAAGAAAGATCAAGAAACAGCATCATCTGACTGGCAAGTACATGGTCCTGGAAGACTTGAGGGCTCCAGCTGTTTGGAGACACCTTTGAATGTTTTGGATATACAAAGCAAGATTGATTTTAGGGCAAGATTCGGCTTTTGGTTTATTGCAACTTTATATTTAGCAAATCTGACTTGACAAGTGGTTTATGAAAACGTACAAAACAAATGGTTTGGATTCTGGCATAGGCGGTGCACAACCATCTGGGGTAGCACTTTTTTCTTCATACTGCTCTCAGCTTCTCTATCGCTCATGTGCAGGAGTTTTAGAGAAGGATGGCGCTTTCTGTTCCTTCTACACCTCTTGTTGAAAATTAATTGTGTCCAGTGTGAACTGTGTGTGGGTGAACGATACAGATTAAGCATTTCTGTGGACTACAAAATACAATTTGTTGCTATTTGGTTTATGCAAAATGTACTAATTAAAAAAAATGTGTGAATATTTTAATTGATCTGAAGTGTAATAATGGTACTTTTTTCTATTTTATTCAATTGCTGTTGACAAAATATTACATTTGCAAGTGCCTTGTCCTGGATCATTATAAGCCTTTCAAAATGCTCCCTCTGGTATGAAATGGTCCCTCTTGTAAGAAATTATCAAAATTTTATTGGCAAAACTATAAAAATGCTACTTTAAAAGCCTGTTAATTAGTTAATGATTATGTCCCTTGCTATATGCACTGTCTTTCAGTGTTTTTTTATTTTTTATTTTTTTTTGTCTGGAGCGAGGAGAAGATTTTTTTTGAAAGTTGGAGTGTCGTGGTTTTCACTCGCACTGAGAGCGTTGCATTACCGCTCCATCACAAGAACAATTAATGCCAACAGTTCATAATATAACTACATTTTATCAAGAATTCACACTTTAAACATCATTAGATAGCTTGACAGATACATCGATCACTCAAATCAGAAAGAAGGTGAAGGTTGACAGCGATGGACGAGTGTGGGAGGTTATATCTCAGGCATGTTTATTTGTAGCAACTGGGTACTCAACATTAATTGGGTGAATTCACATTTTAAATAGTTTATTGTACAGGTAATTCATCTCTGCTCTACACTAATGTGCACAACACACAAGCTTGCACATAGAAACATTCAGGCTTTTTCCTCTGATATCTGGTATAATTTATATATAATATTATATATAAATATCATTTTATTATGTTCATTATGGAGGTGCATTAGGTGAGGAGGGTATATAGGAGACACCTACAGGCAACTACTGATGTATAATGAGTAAAGTCAGCCATTTTTTCTTCAGTTTCATCCAAACTGTCAAGATGCATGGTGGTGTAGTGAACGGATGAACAGCATTTTGTATGTTTGGTGTTTTCCCATGTACAGTATTTTCTGTAAACACTTCAATCCATCATCTGTATGTGGTTCTTTGGGGAAGAGTTGTTTGAAAGAACCAAGGAAGTATCACATACACTTCCAGGTGGGGATGGTTTGATATGTCTAATCATATCAGCAGAATAGTGTAATTACAGCTTCTACCTGTATAGTGTCGGTTTTCCCCAGTTACTCCAAACCAGCAAATACTGTATCAGAACCTCTGACAACAGAGAGAAAATGAATCCATTTCTTTACATAATAGCGAAGCTAATTCTCCCCAAGGATTGCTGCAAGTAGCGAATGCTGTCGTTCCGTTCTGCTCTGTTTTATCTTCATTTCTTCTCTTCTCGTGTTTCTGTTTTCGTCTGCAGGGAATCGCAGCCTCTGCGCGGTCTAAAGGAGAACACAAACAGAAAGTTTTTCTCACCGTGTCCTTCGGAGGGATCAAGATCTTCGATGAGAAGTCAGGGGTGAGTCGGGGTAGTGCTTGAGAGTCGGGGGTGGGCGGGGGGAATTGTGTCCTGTCACTACCCATGATCCTTTGAAGCAAGTGTCTGAGCTACAAATACAAGTCTTCAGATGCCTAACCTGGTTTCTGTTTGTTTTATCTGCAAAAAGGACATTTTGTGTTTTTCATTACTTTGGAGATATGTTGTAGCTAATATCTAGTTGACTTTTTTTTTTTTTTCATTTTCCTTTTATCAATAAATTGATGAACGCCAATGTGCTATAAAGCAGTCAGCATTAGTGAAAACCTCAGTGGGAGAGGTAATTGCAACAACAAACACAGGGGGAGCTGAGATGTCCAATTCAAAGATGATTCTTAAGAAATTGTTTTTATTTTTATGAGTCATCAAAATTATTATTTAAACTTTAAAGTTATCGAACGAAAGCTCTCAGTGAATTACTTTAGTTTATTAAACTTTTATTAGGCTGTTTACTGACTGATTTTTCATATCACAATGTGTAATTAAAAATGCGTATTCATAATAAGACATGGTATACTCAAATGTATAAAAAAAAATATTTGTTGGTTATTGTTTAGGGTACGAGGTACAATTTTAAGTTTGAATCAGTTTTAAAGGAAAGTTTGTTTGGGAGTAAACTGGGAGTAATGCTGAAACATGTGTGTTTTTTAATATATTTATATGGCAAAAAATGCATGTAGGATTACTAGAGTGACAGCATCAGTCTGAAATATAGTAATTTATACTACAATAAACCAGTGTTGAAAAATGTATTTCCTTATTGCACCACAGCATCTGTCTGTGAGCAGATGAAATGTGTGCAGGCCTTCACATTTCTGTTTTCACAGAAATAATTGCCAATTATTTCACAGACATAACAAAGTGGAATTTACGATTTTGTTTGTGGACAGTTAGTGTATAGGCTAGAGCTCTTCAAGAGGTCCTCATCTTCTAGGCCTCAAAAGTTTGGGTCGATGGCAAAAGATGGTTTCTGTGTGTTAGTGTGCGGTTGCTGTAAGCTGGCTCTAGTCTGCTCTGCGTCGGGCAGGGGTGAGGCCATCCTTTGGGAGAGGTAAGCCTGTGTTAATGATGCGTTTTAAAGAGAGGCGCGCTCTCCGGGGAAATCAGAGAAGCCTAATTGAACAGACTTCTTAGAATAGAATGACCGTAGCTTTACAAGACCCATCTGCAGGGCCTTACGCCATCTTTATGGAGAGTAAATGGCAATAACAGCTAGTGAATCACACCTGAGCTAGTTGTAAACGGAGAGAATAATGCTTATTTAGGAAGTATCGGACCGGATCACATACAACAAAGTGCTGGAAAGTTTGAAAGAGGAGCTCACTTTGTGGCAGTTATTGAAATCTCTTTCTTGTTGTGATATGCCACTGAGCACTTTTGGTTTGAAACCAGTTTGGACATTATAAAAAATACAAATAAAAAGATGAAGCACATCTACAGGGTGCTTTTTGTCAGTGGCATCATTAGTTCCACACTGATTTAAAGTGTTTTTATTTACAGCAATTCACAGAGGTGTGAATAGGATAATTTATCATTTAAATTCAGCTTTAATTATTTGTGATTGATGATGTTGTCATGTAATTTATTTATTTATTTATTTATTTTTATTCAACATTTTTCATTTCAGTTGGTATAAACGTCATTTCATATGGTATGATGTTTTATTCTACTTGAGACATTTGGCACTTCAAGGAAGAGTTTTGCATCATGCTGCATCCACACCAATAGGTGTCAGTATGAAGTTCACTGTTGTACCAGTTAGTGAAAGAGACAAAAAAAGAGCACTTTACATTTTTCTTTACATCAAAGGAAATCAGAAGTGCATTTAACATATATATATTTATCAAGGTGTAGAATCATACGAGAATTAAGCTTAGAAAAAGTGATTTTATTCTACGTAAGGTGGGTTACCCCTTCATGATGGCCTCCATATTGCGGCAGCCATGTTGAGATCACATGATAGAATTACACAAGTCTCTACACAAACAGATTAACTTACCTCAAACTCTTGAATTTATATTGTTGTACGCCGGTCAACTGCATTAACATTGTATGAACTGTTGGGCCAACAGAGAGGTCCAGTGTTGTCATACTGTTTGCGAAAGACAATGGATCTAAATAAATATAAAAGCTAAAAATAAGTTTTGGTTTCAAGATCTATATCCATAGCCAGTGTGGCTGATGAATCTGTGTTCAGGGTTCGGTGTTGTACTGATGAGTGCAGGTGATAAATGAGAGGTTACTACAGTATGTGAGCACTTACTGTAGTAAGTACTTACTGTACATGACTGTACATGACATGGTTTTAATCTGACATTGATGCGCTGATCTATTAGCACCATGACCTTTTGCTCTCTTTTCTGAGTGTGTATCTGTCTGTGTGTATATGTGCACTACACTCACTGTCACCACAATATTTAAATTATACTGCTGTTGGTCTAGCTCTGAAACTTTGAAATTTAATTGAAATCAGATTATCATTTCAATTGTGAAATTTTACAAATATACAGTATATACATTTGTTACCAGCCACTAAACTGAATTTAATTTTGGTATCTTAAATGTGCTCTTAGATAGTCAAGTAATTTTGCTGATTTTCAGCATTTTACTAATTCATCCTCTTGTCGTTCCAAACACATACGCATTTCATTTTTCTGCAGAACAAAAAGGATATTTTGAATAATGTTTGTAACTAGGTTCGCTGTGATAGTCTGTGTTGATGGTGTTAATTTGTGCCATGTTTGCATCACTTGCCCACCACACACCATCATAGTAATAAAAAATAATTTTGTTTAGTTAAAGAACAGACACTACTATTAAAAACTGATCGCCGTTGCTCAATGCAGCATTACGAATGACAGTCGCATCAACAGATTATGACAATTTAAATTTTTGAGTGAGCTATCCCTCATTTTTACTTCTTACTCTTATGTTTCATTTGAACCCTGAGTCTGAGCCATTGCAATGAGCCGGATTGATGCTCTGTCCACGCTATTACTGAGTCCTATAGAGTTTGCAGTGGTTCTCATAGGGTTTAGAGATGTTATAGAGTAATAGAGAGTGGTGTGTGTGTGTGTGTGTGTGTGAGAGAGAGAGAGAGAGAGAGAGAGAGTACTGCACACTGGGTTGTTGATCATGTTGATGGCTTATAAGGTAAGATGACTGGACCATGTCACAGTGGCTGTGCTGGAAGTCATTAGACTTTAGATGTGCTGTCTGCTGCTTCAGACAAAGCTATATTTCATATCCTTACCTCTTTCATTTTCTCTCTTTCTTTCTTTAGCTCATTTCATTCCACTTACAGTGAACATAAGTTACCTTTCATGTCTTCTTTTTTTTTCCCTGGCAAAGCTGAATTTTCAGCATTGTGCGAATAAAAGTTTGGATGCCATTAGAGCAATTTAACAAGTCAACCTAACCTCCAAATAAAACAACAACAAAATCATGGATAATTGAAGTGCGATGGGGTGTGAAAGACTTCAAAAATACAAATTTAGTTCAGTTTTTTTTTTTTTTTATCACACAAAATTTATCTCATTTAAAGAAGGCATATAATAGGGTACAAATGTCTGAGACTACCAGTGGACAATGCTTCGGTTTCGCATTTTCTCAAATAATTTTTTATTCAAGTTTTCATTCACTTATCTATGGAGCAACACACCAATGTTAATTTTGACAAGGATTTTTGATTTAGTCTTATTCTTTATCTTGAGACGAAATTGCTTAATAGTCTTAGCCACATTTATAGTCATATGAGTCTCATATAGTTTTAGTCAACGAAAAAGTCATTGCATTTTTGTCAACTTTTTGTCATTACTTTTAGCCATTACTTGAATCATGTAAATTTGAATCAAGGATTGAATTTGGAAAAACTTGAATAAATGATGACAATTTTATTTTTTGTATATATATAACTATAATTGTTATAAGTTGTTCTATTTTTACTACTTTTAAAGGGATAGTTCACCCAAAAAATAAAAAATAAAAATATATATAATTTATTTTTGAAAAAGAAGCAGAATAAGTTCACTGAAGTGCACCTGTTCACGTTCACTGAATCCATAAACTTTATTTACGTGAGATATTGTACATGAAAGACATTTTTACTTCTGTGTGTCTATTTTAGCACTAAGAACAGATCACGCGCTGTATATGATAACTGAAGAAGTGGAGTGTGCGCGAACGAGAGGACTTCTATCAGCATGATTCTGCCTTTCCCGCCTTCACTAATTCTAAGTTAATCGACAACGAATTGTGACTCCCGGGAAAAAACGGGACGTCTGGTCACCTCATCCTTACCCCTTCAGGTGCTAAGGCTGTTGTTTCAGATCGCTAGTTCGCGTTTTGGTGTCTATCCATCCACTGCAATCCAATGATAGGGACGCACATTTTTAAGAACAAGACCGTAGCCTATAGGATGTATTTTGAATGTCCGGTAGTCCTAAAATAACATTACAGTCCCATCTTGTCTTGTTAACGAAGATGCGGTGTATATTTCGTCATAGTTTTTAATCATCAGATACAGTGGTGTAACTTTGCTTTGGCCATGTTTTCAAAATTGCATTGATGTACCGTACCAGGGGCTGCACCAGAGAATTTTGTGCGGAGATGCTAGATCGTTGACCGGGGTAGCTGGGCAACTGAGGGCACCAGACTCATTCTTCACACTGGTCGCTCTTTTGCTAACAACTTTCTCAGGGTTTTTTTTGCTCAGCATGCTATTAATCCAGCGATTCTCAATTCCAGTCCTCGCACCCCCAAGCTCTGAATATTTTGTATGTCTCTCTTTGTTAACACACCTGATTCAGTTAATCAGCTTGTTATATGTGAGCTCCATGCATGAATCGTGTTCCCATTGACATGGTCCCTACACAGTGTTCATTGCTCCCTACTCACTGAGCAGGGGAAATTAGTTGAAGTTTACCTCACTCTGGAACATTCTTTCACAGATTTGTGCTGTGCAACATCTTCACACATGGACAAGTGTGACATCATATAGCTCTGTAAATAAATAGAATTTAAATCCACGTCTCGCACACTTCAGTGCACCTTCAATGGATCATATATATTCGCTTTGAACTGGAATCATGGCGGAATATCATGTGATGTCCATTCGCTGGGCATTTACATTCGAATAGAACACACGTCTGAAGCCATAAGAGAAACATACACTGAACAAAATTATAAATGCAACACTTTTGTTTTTGCCCCCATTTTTCATGAGCTGAACTCAAAGATCTAAGTCTCTTTCTATGTACACAAAAAGTCTATTTCTCTCAAATATTGTTCACAAATCTGTCTATATCTGTGTTGGTGAACACTTCTCCTTTGCTGAGATAATCCATCCTCACAGGTGTGGCGTATCAAAATGCGGATTAGACAGCATGATTATTGCACAGGTGTGCCTTAGGCTGGCCACAATAAAAGGCCACTCTAAAATGTGCAGTTTTAATGTATTGGGGGTCCGGGTGGGGTCCGAAAACTAGTCAGTATCTGGTGTGACCACCATTTGCCTCATGCAGTGCAACACATCTCCTTTGCATAGAGTTGATCAGGTTGTTGGTTGTGGCATGTGGAATGTTGGTCTACTCCTCTTAAATGGCTGTGTGAAGTTGCTGGATATTGGCAGGAACTGGAACATGCTGTCGTATACGCATCCCAAACATGCTCAATGGGTGACATGTCCGGTGAGTATGCTGGCGATGCAAGAACTGTGATGTTTTCAGCTTCCAGGAATTGTGTACAGATCTTTGCAACATGAGACATGCATCATCATCCTGCAACATGAGGTGATGGTATGATATAATATACCTAATTAATGTGTCCTCCCTCGTGTCTTCTCTTTTTGTCTTTTTATCTTTTAGTCTTACCTCAGTTATCAGTTTTGTCCATCTATTACTTGTTGCCATTTACTATTCCAGATGGCATTTGGTGCACCTTAGAACTGAAGTCTGAGACTGTACTGTGCAACAGAATATTTTACTTTAAAGACAAAGGATGACAAGCAAACAAGAGAAAGAAAAATGGAGATGGTTAAAGAAAGTGAGACAGAAAGCACCGGACAGCCTCATTAAGATTCAGCAGCTTTCCTCACTGTCCTCTTTGTGTGGTTGTTCCAGCTTCATCTAACCCCCCCTCACTCTTTTCCTCCTTGGCATTGGCTCTCCCCTCCAGGCTCTCCTCTGATGAAGAGGAGCTGCTTCCTGATTTCATTATGGTGACTCAGTGGACGGCCGTGTGTGGTATTGTGACTCAGCTAATCGTATTGTTGTCCTGCTGTCTGAAGGCCTGCCAAGACCAGCCACTTGTATTATTAACTCTCCCACAAAGAGGGAGACCAGAGCGGAAGCAGAAAACTGGGAGGCCTCCAGCCCACTGCCATCTCCAAACTACCCCTTAGTTAGGACTATGGGCCTCTTTACATCAGGAAAGCCTATAATACCTAAAGAAAGCTATTCATTAGCATTCCCATTCATCTCAGTGACAGTTGCTCGGCTCAGTTTCAAAACCAAGTGAGCTATATTGCTATCTTTTGCCTACATGAGCAGCCACCTTCAGAGGAAGTGTCCTGACTGAAATGGAAATTCATAAGTGATTGATTTGGTATGCTCTACTTAGCACACGACTCCATACATTGGATTTTATTGGCTACATTCAAAACATACTATAGTAGGTGAAAATCAGCTGAAAAGAGTTGAATGTTGAAATACACAGTATTCATAAAACAGTAAGCAAAACAAAACTGAATGATTTAATACTTCCGACAAGATTCTTAAGTAAGTGGACACTTTACTACCCCATGAGGCCAAGAGAGAGAATTTGTGAATGGCTGTAAAGCAACAAAACTGATGCTGATAGGTCACGTGACAAAGACATGATGAATGTGGAATTTCCGGATTACATTCATATTATATTGAACATACTTTTTTTTTTAATGGCGAATAGACAGAAAAGTGATTTTCAAGAGCGACTCCAGCCTCTCGTATCTAATGTGCCTAAGATATCCTATTTAATTTCCAGATTCAGTGTTCATATATAGTTTCACAAGTCACAAATAGTATGCAGGGAGAGTCATCTTTGATTCTGTGCCACTCATTTGCATGGAAATGAGGTCTGACCCATCCAATAGAGTAGTCTAATGCATGCAAAAAGCAGCTGTTGATGTAAATGACTATATCTGTTCCACTTACTCTAATGCCATTAGACGAAATGAGTGAACTTGTGTGTTTGGTCTAAAGGAGAAAGGAGGAGTGGAGTGAGGGCTAATAAAATGAGCTAGAGTAAGTGTTCCCTATAAAAAAAATAATAAAAAGTAGGGCCGTGAATTGAATGCATTCATTTGGTGTGAAAATAAATTAAAAAAGTTATCTTATTCTTTAATGTATGAGTATATCCCAGCAATGTTGATATATGTAATTAAATGTGTTCAGTTCAAGTGGCATGTAAACTGACCCTCTCTTCCTCTTTACTAGTAATAGCACGAAATAAAAAGAATGAACATCAAAAGATATATTTCACTAAGAGGAGTCCCATATCTCCTGCTGGTACAGTGCAGTTTGTTGGCACTAATAGCATGAGATAAAATTATTAATTTGCATGGCATTTCAAGTCCGTTTTGAGCTGTCAAGAGTTATTAGTCTCTGCACCCTGTGTCTCGCTCTCCCTTTTTCCTGCCCATATACTTTTTTCTTTTTCCCAGAGGCACATACGGGCGGCTCATCTCTGAAGCCCCTTTCCAATCCTGCTCTCTGAGGAGTCATTTTGGCTGCCCACCCGCTAGCTCGTCCACCCTTGATCGAGTGTGTGTAGGTGTGTGTGTGTGTTGGCACCGGTGGCATTTTTGATTAAACTCAGTTCTTTCCTTACTAATTACCCCTCCCTCAGGCAGTTGCTGTATAGTTGTGTACTTTCTCTCTCTCGTTCTCTCTAATCAAAGACCTGGAACACTCATCATTGCTATAGCAGCTGCTAATTAGTGGATACCTGGCAACAGCAGGTTGGGGGTGGGGGGGTGGGGGGAGGGCAAGACAGGGCTGGTTGATGGGAATAATGACACCGTGTCTCCTTGTCTACCTCCCACACTGAGATGATTAAATACGGACACACACTCCACCGCCAAGTGTGTGTTTTAATATAATGATTGGAGTCCTACCCGGTGATATGGAACATGTAGGATACATTTAATCACACCCTTTCGTGATGTGCTTGAGGCAGGTCCATTTATCTGCTATAGGAAGGTCGAGTCAATACTAAAATAAGAGCAATATAATTGTCTCTATAGTACTAGTGTAAAGTACTAACTCAATTGATACCCACCTGCTGTGCCTTGTACTTGTGCCTTTTCAGTAGTGTTTTCAGTGGTACTGTTATCGAGTACTTGTATCTTGACAACTCTAGTCTGCAGTTATGTGTGAGTACTATATAGCAGCATGGAGTGTGAAACTACAGTATCTGAAGGTTTTTAGGCATGCTGTGACTAGAAAGTCCCACAGTGCTGTTTGTCTGGCACATTAGTACTGCAAATAACCCAAACAGTGTTTGCGTAGATGAAAATCAAGCAATACATACTTGATGGTGGATTGTTATATATAATCACTTGTTACAGTATATATATGCTGATATAAAAAAATAATAATAATAATTCTTAATATACATTTTATTTTAGCATGTTTGTTTTTAGCATTTGTGGGGATATATATATATATATATATATATATATATATATATATATATATATATATATATATATAATATATATATATATATATATATATATATTCAGTATGTTTTTTTCTTATCCTTTTTCAGCCTTGGTGAGCACTTTAAATCTTCTTTCTAAAATATTAAATACTTTTTTTTATAATATTGAATATTGAGCACAGAACAAATACACGCACACATATAAAATATATTCATAAATGTATATCTATACAGTATATTTTTATTTAAATACGTTTTATTTCAGCAGCTCTTATTTATTAATTTATGTTTTTGCCAGTTGTGTCACAAATCTCCTGTTTTTTTTATAATTTATGTTGTACTTTTAAGACATCCTATAATTTGACTGATCATTCGGTCAGTTAGACAACCCATTGAGTATTTTATTTCAAAATGTAGCTCTACTTCCTCAGTTCTGTAGAGTGCTATTCTGAGTGTTTAACTGAGAAAATCTAAATGTGAGTTTGAAGAAGCTTGGAACGAATGGGAATCACAAAGATCAAATGAGAGATTGTGGCTCAGAAAAGCTAGAAAGAGAGAACATGATAGCATAGTTGAGAGGAGGACAGGATGCATGAGATGAGAGTATTGAAAGGAGAAAGAGAGAGAACGAGAGATGTGGAGGAAGGGTGATAAATCATGCTAAACTCATTAATGAGATAACGGTGGCTGAGGAATACGAAGGTTAAAGGGTTGAGAGTTATTTCCTGCCACGGTCACTGCAGTCAGTCTCACACACACACACACACACACACATATACGCATGCATATAAATGCCTGTATGTATGGCACAACAGACGTGGCAAAAGGAAGATTTGTTAATCAGAATTAACAAGATTGATGCAGGATAAGTTCAGACTTCATTTATGATTTACTCTGTGTGTGTCTGATGTTGAGGTCGGCTGGTCCTCTGCTCTTTACACATCAATCCACCTCGCGGTGACACACCACAAATAGAGCTCTCTGTGATTTACAACAAAACACACATACACATTAACCAACAATTCATCGCATGTCACACTCTCTCACGGTTCAGGTTCATCCGGCCGAGTATTGACTTCAGACATTGTAAAGGATGTGCTCTGGCTGGTTTGACAGCACAGATCTGTAGACTTCAAAAGCGGTGGGGCTTTTTTCTGCAGCAAAGCTTTAAGCTGATCTCTGCTGAGCTGACTGCTTTGAATTTACACTCAATTCAGCCTCCATTGAGTGACGGGTGTTGGTTGGGCAGTTTTTCTCCTTGTTTTCTAGCCTCCTTTATTGTTTTGTGCTCTGCTGAGCTTTCATCTTTCTGGATTTCTCACATTTAGCTTGTTTAAGGGTGTTTCCTCTATTTATTTTGCCATGTAAACTGTAAAGTTTAAATGCACTTTTTAAACTCTCATTAGTATTTTTTTTTGTTATATTAAAAATATTTATTAATTTATTAATTTGTTTTTTATTTTATTTATTTTTTGATAAATTTCCAGGTGGATTGATAAATGATCAATTAGCGTCGCACACCTGTAGGTCATAGATAGGTGCCTTGGAAAAAAAGACTAATATAGTCAAAATATGAGAAAAAATAAAATCCTGCACACTATTAACTTGCAAACAATAATAATAATAAAAAAATACTAAATACCCGCGCCATTAAAGTATTTTTTATTCTTTTGCAAGTTGATAGTGTGCAGGATTTTCTTGTTTTCTCAGGTGGATTGATTAAAACAGCTGTGTGCCCTTATTCCCGGAGGTTGTGTAAAGTCAGCCAGTCAGATTAGAGTTTTGCCAGGTCCAGAAAGGACCCGTCTTTAAATGAGTGGTCCGTCTGGAGGCTGGATATGTTGCACCAAGTTATAAGGTCCAAGGAGGTCCATTATGAAATGTATTATATAACAGCAGTTTAGATTGCAAAGGCTGCTTACAATACTCCTGAATTGACAAATCCAAGCAGAACTTTATTGGATTGTGGGCTGAGGATTGATCAAACATTCCTTTATGGCGTATTCTATGATCTCTGTCTCTGAAAAATTACCTTCACAAGTGACTCTTTGAATGATACCTTGAGATGTTGGTTATTCAATCTGTATTTCTTGTCCTCTTGACTTATCTGTCTGTTTTCACCTCTAAACTAGAAAACGAGACGGAAAAAAATGTGTTTTCCCTCCTCCTTCC
This sequence comes from Carassius auratus, assembly GCF_003368295.1. Classification (NCBI taxonomy): domain Eukaryota; kingdom Metazoa; phylum Chordata; class Actinopteri; order Cypriniformes; family Cyprinidae; genus Carassius; species Carassius auratus. Next base: position 62,446 of record NW_020523657.1, read on the forward strand.
CTCCCCTCGCTTATGATAAATGGGATGGTGAGACGCTTTTCTCAGATTTGACTTTTTGGACAGGCTTCAAGGCAACAGTTGCGAGTGTGTTTAGAGAATGAAGTATTGAACAATTAGTGTGTCGCTAAATGCCGAATTCACGCTGTCACTTTGGATGTGTTCAGCTTCTTTCTCACCTTTCTCTCTCTCTCTCTCTCTCTCTCTATTGCACGCGTTTTACTTTCTTGTGTGTTGACTTCTTTACAAACATAAAAACATTTTAAAATTAAAAACATTTAAAAGTTCAGCCCCTAAACTTTTGAATGGTAGAATACATAGCCAACTGATATTTTTATTTCTTTTTTTTTATTAGTATTTTTAAAACACGACTTGATGTTACTGTTTTTATTATGTTTTTAATTTTATTCAGCATATTTTCTGGAGGTCAGGGACAATCCGGTGTCACAGCGTAGTATAAAACTCCAGAAAACCATTCGGAAGGATGCGTTTTGCTCAGACGTGTGCTTCGATGTGGATCTGAAGTGGCGTATCAGTTTGAAGCGATGTCATTAAGAGGCTCTTATCATCGTCAAACAGAGTCTGCTCCTCACGGCGGAGGATTGTTAAAGTTGCACCGGCTGGCCTCCCTCTGGTAGGATGGTGTATCGATAATCCCGCCTGTAATACCTGCACACACACACACACACTAACACACAGTCATGATCTTCTGCGCTCAGGGAGGAGATACTATTGAATAGAAAGGGCCTCCATTTGAAAAGCTCGACCAAGAAAGATAAAGTCATTCGCTGTATAGCATGTCGAACAAGACCGGGAGAGGAAATTGAAAGAATTGTTCTACTAGGCAGACTCATTTACAAAAACCAGATAGTCCTTGTATAATCCTCCCTTGCTCTATGGCAAATAATGGGCAGCACCAAGCTCTGAAGGAGATTCTGGGCCTGCTGTCCCTCATCTGCACTAATTTTTTTTTAATTTGTCACATTTTGGGACACGTTGTCCCTTTTTTCCCTTTTCTTTCCATCGGCCAGCGGAAGCCAATGGCAAAGCTTACACGTAGTGGCTTCGAAATGACATGAAATGAGGGCTAAAACGTGTTCTTTATCTCTAACTATTGGCCCGTGGCTACACAAGGACCTAATAAGCCGTGGCTAATGTGTGTATGCACGTGTGTGCGAATGTGTACGGGAGTCAAGCGGATGGTTAATTAGCTGTGAATGTGTGGTTTTGAAGAGCTTAGCGTTTGGACTCCAGATCCTCATTATCTCTGTAACACCAGCGTTCCCTTTCCGCTGTCTCCCCTCTCCTCATACTAGTGTTATTCAGCAGCACCCAGAGATAAGCACACACACACACACACACACTCATCACCAGTGTTGGACACATCCCCAGTCACTAAAACCTTAATATGAGCTCTGTTTGTGTATTGTCATTAGGTTGTATGTGTGTTCCCTCAGGGAGCGATTAAACAGGGCAGGGCTTTTGTTTTAAGCCTTTGTGTTTTCATAATCTTTGACAGCCGTGAATAACCTGAAACTTCCCGCTTTAAATTGTACTGGTCATAGGATGGGTCTGTTCCAGAAACCGATATTGTAACCGCGATGGAACCTTCAGTTTGAAACATTCTACATAGACAGCAACTCATTTAGGCCACACAGATTGTGCTCTTCATGTGGAAGGTTCGACTGGGCTGATTACAGTAAATGTCTTTAGCATGTTGCTAAGCTAACAGTTTCTGATCTCTGAGTATCACTGGTATATGCTATTGGTATAAGCCATATTTTCACAAGTAATTCAATTTATTATTAAAATATATGTTTAAAAGCAAAATTCTGGAGAAACCTACATTACACATGATGCTGTACAGAAATTCCACCAGACTCGCAAAGTGCGCCAAACAAGCTCTTAGCTCCGCTCACTTAAATAAAGCAAGCAAAAGACATAATTGTCTCCCTATGCTCTCAAAATTTTGTGTGGGATGCGGGAGAATAATTAGGTTGTGCTCACACTAGGCAATTTGAACCTTGCTGGAGCGCGTTGAACACCAAACATCTAGCAGTCCCCTGGCTCGGTTGGAAAAGGTGGGCAAGAGCACGGTTCAGTTATATATAGATCATTGACTGTGAGTGCTAACCACGCTGGAGCGCAGATCTTCTGATACATGCTGCATGATTGCATAAATATTCTGAGTGGCAAAAGTGATAGATCTGTAAAGAAATATATTGTGAGAGGGACATGTTACCATGTCCCATACAACTCAAAATAATAAAATACAAAGTTAACAAAACGATTCACTCCACTGTGTTGAGCAAGATGCTTCTCTGCTGTCTTCGAGTGCTATTGGAAACTTCCCATTTCTAAAAGTCTAAGTCATGATTACGAGCTTGTTGCATTCTTTTCTGTTAAAAATAAGAGTGGACGGTGGTTTGTGAATGTTGATGCTTAGCCTAAATGATTTGATCGAGAGCATCCCTTCCTGTGACCCATGACTTGTCTGTATGTTTATTCAGAGCCAGTGAGCAAAGGACTTTCTTAAAAATAAAATACTGCGTTAACGTGTGATAAAATAATTGTCAGTGTTAATTAATTAATGCATTAATGTGAAATGCGTTAACTTGCACAGCCCTAATATATGTATGTACTGAATGTGTATGTACTGAATTGTGTGTGTGTGTGTGTGCATATTTTGCAAAAAAGTTAGTTTAGCTTCTATAGATACAAAAATGTATAACATATAATCATATAATAGTTTGTTATTTACATTGTACCTAGTTGGCTTGGTTCATATGATAAAAAAACATCCAGAACCATTGCCACTGAAAAAGTGGGTGGCCACAAATGTACATTAGAGAGAATGCAGTGCATTCTGAGAGGCCTTCTCTGGAAAAAATATATGAGCTAATGCTTTGTCCAAAATGTTGTACCTTGATAGCACAATAATAATGAACAGCCTACACATAAAGAGCATGTATATGGTCCTCTTGTAATGGGTCCTCATTCTGACCTCGGTAGCTCAAAGGTCTTAGAAGTGTTGTGTTCAATATATCATCACCATGGTAACGGTGTCATTATCTGTGCAGTGGCATGACCTCAGAGGTCACAAGGCCGATGTGATGATTTGAATGAAAGAAAAGGAATGAATGAAAGCAAGAGAGGGAAGCAATCTGAAACATGCTGCTCTGATGGAGCGTCGCCGTATGGTGGTGTGTATTATTGAGTTCTTACGTGTGTGAATGACCTGCAGATTATGGGTCATTATGATGGAAGCGGCTCATGTAGTGTGATATCACGGACTTGCTACGCCAGCTCGAGGCGCAACATTCCATTCTGTGAACTAGTTAGAGGAAGGCTGGCATTGAATAGGCACACAAGTAATTATATATTTCAAGGATTTTTCTATGCTTCCAATTTTAAACTGCCCAGAAGGGAATGGAAGCGCAGTTATGTGCCGAAGATTTTGCATCTAAAACCCAGAAAAGCACTTGAAAGATTAAAGTCTGCAGTTGTGGACTGTTTCATTTTGTATTACAAGCAGCATTCTTGGAAAAACAAGCCATTTATTCACTGGGAAGCCAGAAATTTTCTT